>NC_056574.1:0-286723 GCF_018340385.1 Cyprinus carpio | reverse complement strand
AAACGCTGTGCAGTTTTTACAAAGCCTTCATTATAATGCCACAGAAGAAAAAAATAAAAAACAATAACTGTTACCTTGCCATGTCCCTGAAATGATTGTTTTGCTAAATTAAATGATTCTTTAGGGATAACGAGAAAAACCCCAACTTACATTTAATAAATGAAATTGGGTTGATTATCCCACCCGTGGGAGGATCAGGTCTTCAGATAGAAGAATGAATTATGAATTAACTATTTTTGTAAATTTGACTTATTTCATATCAGAGAGTATGAGAAAGGAAATGAAACGGATGTATCAGTATTGTTTTAATTTTTATAGCAATGACAAGACAAAATTTATTGTTACCTATACATTATCTGTCAATGCAGTTGATAAATGACACTGCAATAGGCTTAATGTCGTGCTGTGTGCCCATTTCAATTTTTATGAAACTTTCATTTTCCTTTACTACAAGAAATTGTAGTTTCAGGAAAAATATGCTGCTTCCTCATTATTTTAAAGGAAGAAATCGAGACAGAGAAAAACTTTTTATTTCTACCGGCAGTAATGATTCTGAAAACGAAACATACCTGTAATCTGTTGCTTTACGTAACAAACGCAATTTCATGCGCATCATGCTCTTGATTTTGTGCAGTTGTCTCACAGCCACTGCGGAACAAATATTGAGATAAACTTTCAAAAAAAAGTATCATCTATTTATATTAAATTAATATATTAAATTGGGATCTTCTCCGATACCATCTGTGACCCATTATTTGAGTCAATTCTTTCAAGCAGCTGGAATGCTTAACGTGGCTTAATGCATTAAACGTTTTTTTTTTTTAATTTTTTAAAAGACCAAACGCAGTAAACACATTAGTAATAAAGTATTCTATTCACAGACAAGCAGATGAGTTCAGAATAAGAAACACAATGCGTTTATTTACCGCATTAAGCGTTTTCCTCCATAGAAAAAAACCCCTCCGGTTACTATCGTAACTCGGTTCACTCAGAGGCGGGAACGAGATATTACGTCAGCTAAAGACGTATATGGGAACTCCTCCTCTCCTTCTCCACTTTCGCTGAATCTTATGGGCTAAACGCCAGCTGGGGACAGCTGGCCAATTGAAGCGAACCATGCAAATACTAGGCTTGTTTGAGATGCGCCCGCCTCGCCTGAAATGTAGGCGAGAGCCTAGGCGGCTGCAGTGTGGGGAGGAGTGAAATAAACGCAGTCAAGACGGACAGTTTTGAGCCCTCGAAGTGGAACATATACCAACGAGATTAAAAGCAGATATTGCGTTATTCTCACTCCACGTGCTGTGTGTGTGCTAATAAACATGATATAATTTCAGTTCTGTTGCTTTTATATGAAAATAAAATATGATAAACAAGACACTCAAGGTGCTTGCTATTTAATTCCATACGAAAGCCGTATTTATCATCCGTTTTACTTTAATACAAACATGTATTTTAGATTTTTATAGAAATATGACAACAATCACATATCTCACACATATATCGCACTGTAATAGTGTTTGGGAAGATTCATGAATAATTTAAATACATAATCACATGAAATCAGATAAAAAAAAAAAAATTTTAGAAGAGAACGCAGCATCACAGTTGTCTGAACCAATGAGCTTTAAGCTGTGTCGTCAGTCAGTTGTTTCCCATCATGTGCTTTTGATCAGCGCAGTCGGTGGAGAGCCACTGCACTCGCGACTGCTCAATCCGACACAGCCGCCTCGCCGTCGCGAGAGTTTTTCGGCCCCACGTCAGCATGACATTCAGAGCAAGGCGGACGTAACTCGGACACTTTTCTAACCGGCATGCTCTGCGCAGAGATCACCGGTGATCGGTTTCTGCGCAGATTTGTTCATCTCAAACAAGCCTATTGACAGGTCACCGGGCAGTATAAAATGCATGGGGCACGAAAATTACGTCAGAATCACGAACTGAACGCTAGCACAGCTGATCAAACCGAGCGACCACGGCGGCTAACGTAATTGTCTTGTTCCCGCCTCTCAGGGAACCGAGATTACGATAGTAACCGGAGGCGATCCCTTTTCAAGGCGGATAACTCAACAGTACATCAGCTAAGACGTATATGGGAACCGTATTAAATCCCGCCGTGAGAGCAGTGAAGATAAGCCTGAACGGGGTCAATCACACTCACACATAAGCAAGACAGTTGTAGCCAATAGCCGCGTCGCTAAGAGTACTTGCATCTGATAGGCGGAACTAGACCAATGAAACATCTGCTCCGACCCTAACAAAAATTGCATATCTTCGCAATGAACACGAAGCTGCACTGAATAGGGCAGACACAACACAATGAGCACTCAAGCATGAGAGTTAAACAACAGAGTCGACAGCGTTTGCGGTGACAACTTCATAATCTTATAAACCATAACACAGAGTTAGTAGCTATGGTAACTACTGTATAGCTGGTTATAACAGTTCACAACACATGAATGAAACTTAACTCACCAAAAGTACATGTGACGCTAAAGAGGGTACATCCAGCTTGTAAAACCTGGCGAATGTTTTCTGGGAAGCCCAGCCAGCAGCAAGACATAAATCCTGGATAGACATAACGTAGACTAACCATGTTTCCGTACACTTTTCCCTATTCACTGCACACCAGCGACCACTCCTCCGTTGTTGAAAGACAGACTAGCATGTTTGTGTGCTCATTCTCCGGGGGAATACCTATTATACAGTCCACACTTTGATTGATGTCTTTAGGACCAATAGTTTTTGAGAAAAGTGGGGAAAAGTACCTCCTCCGCCAGTGTACGGAACATGATAGGGGTTAACGGTGTTCCATACAGGCTTACAATGATGTTCCGTACAGCGCGCATTACTTGATTTTATCGGCGAAAAATGGACATTAAACTGATCAACTGTGAACTGTTTATTTATTTTAACTGAAGAAAACATTATTTAAATGAATATGAAAGTTTATTTGGTTAAAATGCAAGTTAATTCCTGCTTTAATAAAGGGCCATGCGAGTTAGGCATGATTGTGTCGTGATATTAATTATGGCATGTGAGTTAAGCATGAACCATGTGAAACGTTAGTGAATACCATTTCCATATCTTTCTGAAGACAAAAGGGGCAAATAATTTGCACTGATTAATAATAATAATAATAATAAAAGATTAACCAATGTGAAAAACTTCATAACATAAGCGATCTCTGCTGCCTGTGTCAGGTGAGGGTGGCGCTAAGTGGTCATCGCCCACAATCTAAGATAAAAAAATTCCAAAAACAAAACAATTATTAAAAAAAAAAAAAAAAAATTAACAATTTGTGATAACATAATATTCATTTCATAAAGGCTGTAATACTGTGAGAAACATAAATTAAATAGAAATGTAAATTTTCACTGCTCTAGTTGTCTCCCCTCCCAAGCTGCCGTCTTGAAGTATAACTTGCCCACCGTCCATTTTCAAGCGCAGTGGGCGCACCTAGCAAACTTACTCAAATCTTACTGAAACAAACAGCGGATGGGTCTCTGTTTAGATCGGGGGTGAAAGAGGGAGACATAAGGATGACACAGATATATAGTTTATGTACGACCTGGAATTATTTATTTTGCAATTGGCGCTAAAAAACGTCACCTGTACGGAACACAGTTGTGTACGGAACATGGTTAGTCTACGTTACCTCTAGCCCAGGCCCATGAGGAAGCAATTGCCCTCACAGAATGAGCTCTAATGTTGAGGGGACGATCCTTCCCCTGGCATTCGTAACCCAACGCAATAGCGTCCACAATGCAGTGAGAAACGTCTCTGTTTTGAAACAGCACGTCCCTTATTACATCCACAAAAAAGCACACGTGAACAGCTGGTCCGACTGACGAAAGGCGGACCGAGCGATCCCACATACATCCGCAAAGCCCTAACAGGGCAGACAGCACTCTGAGATCAGCGTCACGCGAGGCTGGCGGCTCAGCAGCATAAGGCGGGCAGGGAAACAACCTGTGCTCTAAACGGTGTATTGTATAGCGGCCCATACACCTTCAGCATGGATGGCAAACTCCCGCAATCCAATCTGTGCTGTAGAAAGCGCAAAACACATCCAACATAGAACTGGTCCCCTTGTCAATACCAGTGTCCTGGCACCATTTTGTGGAAACTCCCCCACTTCAGAGCGTAGAGAGGCGCCTGGTAGATGGCGCGCGCACCTCCGTAAGTGTGCTTAGCACTCATGAATGCAGAGCGTCCTGCTCATTTAGGGTCCCCGCATCGGCCACACGTGAAGGTTCCACAGCTTAGGGCTGGGGTGCCATATCGTGCCGTTCGCCTGAGACAGCAGGGTCCTTCCTGAGGGGAAATTTGCCATGGGGGAGCCACACCTAACTCTCTCAGGTCCGCGAACCAGGGCTGATTCGGCCCAGTTTGGGGCCCATGAGTATAACTGGACGCTCTCTCCTCCCTGATTTTGCACAAACACATAGGCAGAATCATCACCGGGGGGAACGCGTAAACGCCTGGCTTCCGGCCAACACGATGTCAGAGCATCTCCCGGCAGCGGGGAGTGTGATAGCCTCGAGAAGAACGTCTGACAGTGCGTGTTCTCGCTTGTGGCAAACAAATCGACTTCTGCCCTCCCGAATCGATCCCAAATCATTTGAACTGATCCTGGGTGAAGCCTCCACTCTCCTTGAGGAATCCCATTCCTCGAAAGCATATGCGCTCCACGGTTCAGGAAACCGGGGATGTGCGCCACTCTTTATGGAGAGAAAGTGTCGGTCCGCCCACCCACAACAGGAGACTCGCTCACTGCCTGTTTGAATTGAGCTCTGGGAACGCAGGCTGCCCTGGCGATTTATGTACGAGACCACAGACGTGTTCTTGGTTCGAATCAGTACATGTTGCCGCTCCAATCTCGACCGAAATGCTTGTAGTGCTAAGGACCCAACGCTTCCAATTCCAAACAGTTTATGTGCCACCTTCTCTGTGACTCCGACCACAGGCCTGAGGCAGGTACGCCGCCAGGCACACTGCTCCCCAGCCTGAAGTTGACCCGTCCGTCGAGACCCGGTGCGCTGTGTCACTATACCCAAAGGAACTCCTGGGTTGAACATATCAGTGCTGCTCCACGGTCTCAGAGTGCTGACGCAACTGTGAGTGACCATATGCGCTTGTGGCCCGAATACCATGCCCTCGGCGGAACTCGAGTATTCAGCCAAAACTGTAGCGGCTGCATATGCAGCAGACCCAGATGGCACCCTGAAGAATCCGCCGCCATCAGTCCCAGAAGCCTCTGAAATTCCCTTAAGTGAAACCGACCTGCCCGGGTCTGAAATGACGCAGAGTCGATGAAATTGCCTCTATGCTAGCCCTTGAGAGAGATGAGCTCGCATCGCCATCGAGTCCAGGACATACTCCCAGATATGTTATAGTCCGGCTCGGTAAAAAACACGCTCTTCTGCATATTCACACGCAGTCCAGCGTATCCAAATGGCGAAGCAGTGTTTCCACCTGACTGATTAGCACATCTCTTGAGTGGGCTAAAATCAGCCAATCGTCCGGATAATTCAAGATGCACATTCTGCTCGATCCAAGGGGAGAAAGCGCTACGTCCACACACTTTGAAAATGTGCGGGGGACGAGGGCGAGGGCCGAACGGAAGCACTGAATACTGATAAGCCGTCCCTTCTAAAGCAAACCTCAGGAAGCGCCTGTGGCGCATCGCTATTTGAATATGGAAAGTATGCGTCTTTTTAGATCCACTGAGGTGAACCCAGTCCCCGGGCCGTATCTATGCCAAGATCTGTTTCAAGCGTTGTCATTCTGAACGCACACGCCTGTGAAAGTGCTCGGGTTGATTGGTCTCAGGTCCAGAATCAGATGGAGTCCACCATCCATCTTTGGCACCATGAAGTAGCGGCTGTAAAACATGTTTCCTGCTCGCTCGGAGGGACGCGCTATATCGCTCCTTTCTCGAGCAGACTGAGAACTTCCTGTCTCAGAACGGGAAGGTTTTTGGGCAAAGTCAGCGATGGGACCACGCCATTGAAGCGGGGAGGTCCTGCGTTTGAACTGAAGAGAATATTCGTGCTGAATTATTCCCAGTATCCACGGTGAAACGCCTGGGATAGCCCTCCACATGTCCAGGAAGGGACACAGCGGATGCGTTAGCTCTACGGCCACCGTAGCCACTGATGGTGTGTTTTTGACCGGAGCCCCGTCCCTGCGAGGCTAGAATCACTGGCGTGAGGGCGGCTCATGGCTCGCGGCGGGCATTGTGTGGTGTTGGCACTCACGCGCCCTTGAGAGGCCATTATAATCATGGGTTGTGGCTCTGCGCTGCTCTGAGACAGGGCGAGTGACACAGTATTGGGTGCAAGAGGCCCACATAAAAGCTCTTTTTGTGGATGGATACATGTTTTTATTGTGTAACTCACACAAACAGCATTTAAACCCACATAGCACTCATCGCCCGTAGGAACCTGGGGAACATGATGCTTTTGAACATGGCGCTTGGTGGCGGGGCCTCCAGCACGCTCTCTCTCTTCCTCTTTTGACGGTCCGTCAGGAAGACGGCTTTGGTAGCCGGGGATGGCACGCAGGCTCTCTCGCGGCTCGGGCTCCTCCTCTGACCCTGATGTTTCCCTTCCAGGCCCTGACCACTGCTTGTTTCGGCCGAAAACGAGCGTCCCGGTTCAGGGCACCACGGCGGGCTGTCTAGCCGGTCCCTGAGCCTGGCGAGGTGCAGAAGAAGAACGGGACCTCGCAGACGATGACTGGAGTGAGGGACGGGGCATCACGTGGCTCATCGCCTTGGCGCGCTTTTGCGTCTCGGAGAAACGCTCCGTGACCGACTCCATGGCGTCACCAAAGAGGCCAGAGGGAGTGACTGGTGCGTTTTAAAAGCGTCTTGCTGTCAGCGTCCTTCAGGTCAGCTAGGGTAAGCCACAGGTGCCTGTTAAGGACGACCATAAACCCCATGGAACGGCTGATGGCTTGAGCAGAGCGCTTTGTATCCATCAGCGCGAGATCAGTTGCCCGCGCGCAGATCCCTGATGACGTCAGCGCTGACTGCGCCACCGTCGAGGGATTGAAGCAGTTTTTGCCTGGAACACCTAGAGTATAGCCATGGCGTGAAGAGCAGAAACTGCCTCCCCTGCAGCAGCATAGGCTTTGTCCGCCTGGTGGGCCATGAACCTGCACGGCTTGGAAGGCAGGCTGCAGTCTGAACCCAATGCAGAGGAAGACGGGCACAGGTGCGCGGCAACAGTCTCCTCGACGGGGGCATGCGCCCATACCCGTGGGCTTCCCGCCCCATCCACGTGCGCGAAACATGGCCTGCGTGGCAGAGTGGGTGCACGCCGATTGGGGTGCAGCCCACGACTTCACCACGTGCTCGTGCACGTATATGCTGGCGGCAGTGGGCCTCATCCCCGCTGTTGCCTGAGCCACTTCTCTCCTGGCTCTGAGGGCGCGCACTGGCAGCTCGGCGCAGTGGGGCGCACGTGTCGTCCGTGAGTGCCGCCCTCGGCGTGGGCGAGGCCCAGGCAGGTGACACAGACCTGGTGAAGGTCGGGCGGGTCAATGGGACCCGAGCAAATCTGGATGCCATCGGATGCGGAGAGGAAAAACAGGGGTGAGTAGTCCTCTAATGCAACTTCCACGATGACTTGATAAGACTTCTAGTGTGAAGAAAGAGATTTTGACGTAATTTTCGCGCCCATGCATTTTATACTGCCCGCTGACCTGTCAGTATTTGCATGCTTCGCGTCAATTGGCCAGCTGTCCCCAGCTGGCGTTAGCCCATAAGATTTCATTGAAAGTGGAGAAGGGAGGAGTTGCCATATACGTCTTTAGCTGACGTAATGTTTACATTACATTTACATTTACATTTACATTTACATTTAGTCATTTAGCAGACGCTTTTATCCAAAGCGACTTACAAATGAGGACAATGGAAGCAATCAAAAACAACAAAAGAGCAATGATATATAAGTGCTATAACAAGTCTCAGTTAGCCTAAACACAGTATACGTAGCAAGGGCTTGAGTTACCCGCCTTGAAAGGGAACCATTAGCCTAAAAGGAAAACGCTTAACATGGCGTAATTCATTAAAACATGTTTTAAAAAGAACAAACAAAACAAACATTTTTAATAAAGCATTCTATTTACAGACAAGCAGGTTATGGGAGGAAAATGCTTAATGTGTAATTAAATACATTCTGGGCTCATAGCTGCTTGTCTGTGAATAGAATGTTTTTTTTATTAATTTGTTTACTGAGTTTGGTCTTTTTAAAACACAGTTTTAATGCATCAAGCCACGTAGCCTACTTTCACGTTAAGCGTTTTATAAATGTCCCAAATGATTCATTTGTGAATTCGACTGGTCCAGAAGATTAAACTTGCAGCAGCTAACATCTCGTGATTCAATAAATCAGATATAGTGAGTCAAGTTAACAATAAACAACTATGCATTATAATGAAGGCTCTGTAAAACTGCACAGCGTTTTAAGCTTTTTTAAATAACATACTCTCTCCGTCCTACACCAATCTCGCACACATTTCCTATCATGTATGTCTATGAAAGACGATCGAACCGATCAGAGTATGTATGGGGCAAGTGCAGCCCCACCTCGATCTGCAGGCTGCAGCCTGGTGTAGCCTACTTGGAGTTGGAAGACCGTTGATTCAGAGCGCAAATATTTAGAGAAAAAAAGAGAGTAATATAGAGTGTAAAGAAAGAGTTTTTAAGTTCTTTTTCACTGGAATTCGGGGGAAGAGGAACTCCGGTGAGTGTTTTGTTCCTCCGCCATTTCTCTGTAATCAGACATACGTGTTTAAATTAAAGGGTTTTATGGTAAGAAATATGATTGATAACTAACCGATGATGGGAAATATTGAAATATATATGTTGTGACGAAGAGATAAAAGATAGTTTTGTCAAAGAAAGGGTAAAACCAATCAGAGTTACATCAAAGAAGTTGTTAAAATCAACTGCGTCACATGTTGTTTGATTTGTGTTGGTTCATGCAAATGGAGACAATTTGTGATAATCCATGACACTAATTAACTCTGGGGATATACTGTTAAGGAAAAGAATCAGATGTATGTGATTATTTGATGACATGCATGTATGACATTCAGTTGTTTTATTTCGTTGTCATATAATAATATAACATGTCAGACATTGCTCTGTTTATGATGTTGATTAAGTGGATATATTTTCCCAGAATTTTCTTTATAAAATAAGTTTATAAGTTAATATGCAGTTGAAGAAAGGAAAGGGAAAGATCCAAAGTCTCGTTATTTATATCTGTTGTTAATTCAGATGAAGTGAATGAGTGATAAGTTCTCTGCGTTATGCAGGTTGTTTTTTTCTTTTCACTTTGTTCCTGTTGATGTGTACTTCTTTGACCGTGGACGAGTGAAACAGCGAGCCAACAGTGTCTAATTAATGTCGCAACGCACCTTTCTCTGGAGCAAGTTTCAGCATCCTTATTCTGTCATCAATCCCTGGATACAGATAAGAGAATACAAACACACCATACACTTCGGATACCTTGAGTTGAAACTGAGTTTAAAAACTACCCGGGTAGTAAGAATTTTTCTGTCACGTGACTACTTCTATTTTTTTCTATCTTTTTTTCCTACCTCAACTTTCTTTTACTGGTCACAGCAAATAGGCCTGATTGTATTTCTTTTTAGTTATGTTGACTATGGTTGCAAATTCTTTTTAAGTAATTCATTTTTTTTTTTTTTTTTTATTAAATTAAACTATTTTCAATTAATGGTACCAATACAAATCAGTTTCTTCTTCTTTCACAGTTGTAGTGAAATTGCTGCCCTAGATGTGTAATCAAATTCTCCTTACGAACTTAGATGTGAAATATACTGTCACACTACTGTGCCCATTCATCCTGATCAGTTAATTTAGAATCTCATATTAGAGTGATATAACGGGTTACATATATCATTATGTTTCCTTAATGCTTTTTTCTATTACATAGTAATAAAAAATACCACATTACATATTCCAGAGTTTTATTTTGTGAAGGGCATTTCTACTATTTTAATTATAACAAACACTGAATAAAAGCTGTAGTTCTGTAGTAAAAAGCAATTCTGCAGCTTTTTAAACCATTCTCGTCACATTTTTTCACTTTTCATGAATTTATCTTTTACTTGTAATATATAAATTTTTCATATAAACTACATGTGTGCATTAAGTTCTGTTGAATTCAAAACTTTTTACTTGCTGTATTTAATTTTTTTATATATTTTTCAAAAATAATATCTCAATTTACAAATATGTCAATGAAATCATTTTTATCATCAATGGTGTCATAAAAAACATGTTTTATGTTAAAAAAAAAAAAAAAAAAAAAACCTTAAATATCAGTGCTTTGGGAAGGTTAAATCAACTATTAAAAGCATGTACAGTAAGTTCAGGTACCTCAGCTGTGAGATGTAGGGCAGACACTGACGGAAACTCATCACTTCACTCTCTTCCTCTGAACATCCTCTCAGCTTTTACTGGTTTCTTCTTTGATTGGAGTTTTCAGTACTTCCAGGAGGACAGAGCTCTTTCTCTGTGAGAGATCTATGGACCAGACATCAGCTGACTGGAAAACTGACTGTAATGCTGGAAGGAAACTCCTGCCTGTTTGAGTCTCATAGTTCTTCACATGTGAGTAAAGATCCAGCAGGAAATCACTCTGTTTAATTCTGTCAGTCTTTTCATGAGGAAAAGAGCTGTAGGTGCAGACTGATGATAACAGTTTCAGCATCTGCTCTCCTGTCTGTGTCTCAATCTCTGCTGCTTTAATGAAGAGACTCAGAAGAAATCTGCTTTGAACATTTTCACTGAATCTGTAACAAATTGGAAATGAGAAATGTGAATAAATGGAGATTAAACAGAACATGTTATAGACATGATGTGAGTGAATAATGCAAATTAACAAAGTGTATAATTTCCTGTTTTTCAGCTTACATTGTTTTTATACAAGAGACATAGCATCAAATTATATTGTGAAGAAGGTGCTTTGCAGGGTTTAGTTTTTTTGTTTTTTTTTATAATTTTGCCTGTGTTAATGCTAACTGCATACATTTTGGCACAAGTGTGTATTTTTATTGGAATTTTAATATTTCACCCCTTATTAACTTTAAGAAATCTATTTTCCACTAGTGACACGAAATAGTGACAAAAATGAGGACAAAAATGTCCCCCCACTGAAAACCTATTGAAATTGCAGTTTTTAATCCCAGGACCATTTAACCACAAAATGATGCAATGTTTGTTTATAGGCTTTACATTTGCTGTCAAGGCTTCAAACTTAATGTTTACAATTTTTTTTTTTTTTTTTTTAATTACCAGATGGTGGCATTTTTCAGGTTTGTTCTATAAATCAAATACTGGCTTTATTCCTGTGTTCTTGTAAGAAAGGACGCGCAGATAACTGAACAATCACATATGCGCAACTCCGGTGCAGACGGATGTGCTTAAACACAACCAGAATGCATGCAATAAGCAGTGAGCAGTGTTCAGTTATGGGCAGAACTGCGCAAGAAAGAAAGCGAATGCAGTACGTCGGGCTGTGCAGATGAGCGTATTCATGCCATTCATGGATATAGTATAGTTATATTGTGTGTGCGTTGATGCCATATAGTAAGTTTTCTATTCTCGTTTCCTATTTAATCATTTAGATTATTGTGTTTGGGTGCTATATTGTGATTATGGCCAGCGTCTAGATGACGCACTGCTAGATTCATTTAATATCTCCTCGTTAACTATTATACACACAATGTATATTATGTTTGGCCGTCGAATGAAGATATTTTCTGCTATATTGTGTATTGTATAGCTGGATACTTTGAGTTTCCAAATCTTTGACTTTTAAGTTTCACCAGTAATATTCGTCATAATCTGTGGTGCACTTTTTATTTAGTCACGTTTCCCATACATGTGACTGTTTCATGGCAATCATTATTTCTTTGACGATGCTTGTAATTAATTGCACACATTACAGTTTAGTTACAGTTTAGTTATTGGATGAATGTATATGGATACTAATTTCATATGATGTTACTTATATTTGTTATTTGTTTAATTTCAGAACCACACACGCATATATTATAAAGCCAACTGCAAGACTGTTTACCCCCATGCCTACTCAACTGTTCATTAAATAACCTCAATTCCGCAATTGGTCTGATTTAACTGTGTTTTTTTACAGTAAAATACTGTTTTTATTATTTTACTGTAATATCACAACACTGTAAAATATTTCCAGACTTTTACAATATTTAACTGCGTTTTTTTACAGTAAAATACTGTTTTTATTGTTTTACTGTAATATCACAGTAATGCAGATTCGCTTACTGACTATTAACTATCTGCTGTGATATGACAGCAAATTACTGTAAAAATACCTATTCAGCTGAGAACGAAGGCGCCATCTTCAGTCTGGCTACTTTACATGTAAGTATGCTCTCTCTTCAAAAAAAGAAAATATTCTTCCAACAAAATAGTAATGTAATCGTTTAACCTATTTGAAATTATTTCATAACGTTCCAACAGCGAAAATTCAGTACTTTAATAAGTCTGACATAATATGCTCTCTTTGATCCAGCTCACGACGACACGACAGGACGCAGGAATATTCTCTTGGCACTGATGATGCTATCTGATGTATAAAGGTAAGTGACGAGGTAAATAAAAAGTGCATATAGCTAAAACAAAAATGGATCTAAGCAGTTATTTATGAGATGTTAGAGATCTGGCTATCTAGCAAGTTAGCGTTTCATAGTGGTGGTTGAAAATCCCTGACATTGGCATGAAAGCAGCCGAAAAATTACCTTAAAAACTTAGAAAAGTGCTTTACAGCAGTTGTTTATGATGAATTATGTTTTTGTTACCAAGTTTTGTTAAAGGACGGCTTGCAATTTTTTTTTTAATGATCCTATGTTTTGTGCAATTATTTTAAGTGAACGTAATCGAAATTTATTTCGTAATCGAAAGTCTTTGGAGAGAGGTGAATAATCTTTAACAAATTTTTTTGGTGAAAGAAAAAATAGGCTAGTCTCTAGTGGATGGCTAACTTTACAAAGTTTGACCTTGAAGAATGGGCGGGATGTCCCAGGGTAGCTCGACACGGTCATCCATTTTGCATTATCACTGTGAACTAGAAGACGACGCACACGAGAAGTTCTGCTGAGATATTATTTTCCGTGTTGACTTTATCTTTACTTCAGTTATTGCTTCAGAGGTAAAATGTACTATTTCTGTCATTGTACTTTTATTATTTGCATTTTAAAATTTTATTCTTTCGTGTAGACTTTCGTATCTGAGTGAAAAAAAAGTGCGTCATCATCCATTTTGAATAGCTATAGCTAATTCCTGTAAATTTCAATTCAAAGACAACGCACATGCCACGAAAAGATCATTTTCGGTTGCACTTCATAGGTAAAATAGACTAATCCGTCTTTGTACTTTTATTATTTGTGTTTTAAGAATGTGTTTATTTTTCCCGGTCGATCTTCGTATAGGATATCTGGAAAAAATGCAGTGTCATCATCAATTTTGAATAAGTCCTGTGAACTTTAATTCAAAGACGACGCGCATCGAACATCTCATTTTTGAGAGATTCTTTAACTTTAATGTTAACGTTCGGTTGCACTTCATAGGTAAAATGGACTAATTCCGTCTTTGTACTTATGTTATTTGTGTTTTAAGAATGTGTTCATTCTCCCCGTCGATCTTCGTATAGGATATCTGGAAAAACTGTCATCAATTTTGAATAATTCCTGTGAACTTCAGTTCAATTCAAAGACGGCGCACGTGCAACGAAAATATATTTCTGAGAGATTATTTGCTATTCATTCAATTCATCAACAGCATATTATAAACAATGTAAACAGTACTTATTAAAGGAACAGTTCACCCAAAAAAATTTAATTTGCTGATAATTTATAGTTTATAGTTTATATCTTCATCAGAACAGAATTTATGATTTTTAGGGTTTCATTTCAGGCTAAAGTGAATGGAGCGTCCAATGATGGAATGACAATCCAAAATACAAATATAAATTATCAGCAAATTTTAATTTTTAAGTTAACCATTTCTTTGAGTACTGCACATTATTACAAACTGCTCTGAAACCACGAGTCATGAATGAACTCAAACCTGGTGGATGTGCAACAGTTTTCACTTTCAAACGTGCAATTGCATGTCTTTAAACTGTCACTTTTTGAAGTTTAATAATCCCATTTCACTGTATATCGTGACTCCTGTCTTTCCGTCCATAAAATTAAGACTGTTTTTAAAACACCTTGGGTAAGAGGTGCTCATTCCTGTTTCTGGATATCTACCTTCCTGCAGAGTTCAGTCTGATCCAACAAAAGGTAGATATCCAGCTACAGGAATGAGCACCTCTTTACCCTAAGGTGTTTTGCATGTGCTGTTGTGGTCAGCAAATAGCAAATTAGAAAAACTAAATGGATTATTGAAAAATAATCAGTGTAAAATATATTTTAATGTTAGACTGTATTTTCAAATATATAACAACAATAGGGAAGCTCTCAGACTTTGAAATGTTTTTTTTGTTTTGTTTTTTGTGGTCTTAGGTGGTTCCTGGGCATCAACCCTGATACAGGATCTAAATCCAAGAAGAAGCAGGGAGGCATCAATCAGCAAGTTTATTCTCTGCTGCGCAAAACTTGTGGATTTTGAATGTATGGCAACATGATCAGATTTTGTGTTAAAGGAGAACTCCGGTCAATTTTAACATTGAGCTAATTTTTTTGTAAATTTGGAGTGCTGTCAATACACAGAACAACAACAAAAATCGGTGTTGCCTACACTTGTTATCCTCTTTTTAAAATTTGCACCCTGTTGACTTCAATCTTTTAGCCTCTTAACATCCTTGATGTGTCATTACAAGTGCACAGCCAATGTGAGTGATTCCTTCAGAGTTAACACGAGTGAATCTGACTGCAGTAGATGTGAAAAAATATGAATAAAAATGAAGTTTTTGTTTAGTATATGTTTAGTTACCTATGATCACGCTCGTGAACTCGACAATCGACTACTTTGGACTTCAACCAAAAAACAGGAAGTAAATACAGGTATGAGCGCTGGCCGAATTAACTTCATTTTTATTCATATTTTTCACATCTACTGCAGTCAGATTCACCCATGTTAACTCTAAAAAAATCACTCACATTGGCTGTGCACTTGTAATGACACATCAAGGATGTTAAGAGGGTAAAAGCAGGTTTAAAATATTGCCCCATTGAAGTCAACAGGGTGCAAATTTTAAAAAGAGGATAACAAGTGTAGGCAACACCGATTTTTGTCGTTGTTCTCTGTATTGACAGCACTCCAAATTTACAAAAAATGAGCTCAATGTTAAAAATTGACCGGAGTTCTCCTTTAAGTATGTACTCGCATGAAACCTGTGTGTTGGGGCTTGGGTTACCATGTTATTTGTTTTAATGGTATTACTTTTTTCATTTGCTCTGGTCAATTGTTGGCTCTCTCCGTTTTTACTTGCCATATCGCCACTGAATATGTTGGACTGCCCTTCTGGTCAAGACCTTCACTTCTACCTATTGTTTTGGTATTTACCTCTAGCTGTGTTTTTTGGACTGCCATCTCGTTGCCGACTCTTGCCCGCTGTTATGCAATGACTCTTGCAACATTTGTTATGATATCATTGTATCAATTTTATTGAAAATAAAATCAATTGTGGAAACTATTGTTTAATCTTTTTTTTACTACTTTTATGTCATCATATTGCATTACTGTATTAAATTGTAAGTTTACAGTTAATTACTGGCTACTAACTGCATTACTTTTACAGCTGAAACACAATAAATTACTGTTCAAGTTACAGCTGATAACTATATTTATACAGTTATGCACTGTGAAATTACAGTAATGATGTGATATCAATAACTGTGAAATGACTGTACACAACTGTCATTTTACTGTAATTTACATTAAATTGCTTACTGTAAATTACTGTGAAAGTAATGCAATTAGTAGCCAGTAATTTACTGTAAAATCACAGCAGAATTTTTTACAGAGTGGAACTCAATATACAGTCCTTCTAAGTCTCACTAACAGTGGTCCTTCGAGCCGGATGTGTGTCATTTCTCTCTAGAAGATGGATGATAGAGCCTCAACCAGACCTAAACATCGGACCCACCTCCCACATCATTATGAGGAGTACGAAATGGGTTTTGTGCTGCCACAAAGACAGTTATCTGAACCAAGAATCAGTAGGCATGGGCAAGAAGAGGAGTTGTGTTCACAAGAAAAGGGAGCTGCCAAGATGACACCCCCCACTTTCATCTGTCGTCAGTCAATAAGGGATGCTTACTGTACAGAGGAACAGCACATTGCAGCGAGACAATACAATAAAGAAGCAGATTATCCACTCCAAGTAGTTGGGCTTCAGAACAGTACAATTCACCTCCAGCCTCCCAGAAAGATCTTCTGCAAAGTAGAGATGAGCACTTTAACGCCACATTAGCTGAAATCAGAGAGACCAAATCTGAGTTAAGATTACTAGCAGAAATGGTGCGCAGCCTAAACCAGATTCCTCAACCAGCTACAGGGAGCTCTCAGTCGAATACATTGGATCCACGTAAGTCTGATCAATTACCCAAACTCCCTTTAGACCATGGGATTATGCCTCCACCCTGTGGAGAGCTGATCACTAATGTACAGGTTGATGAGTATGATGAGGCAGACTGGCCTGATCCCCCTCCATGGCCAGAGACAGGAGACCCACAAACTCAGTCTGCCAGTAGTGAGCCCATTGTCGACTTTCTGGACAAGATGATGAGTGAGCTTCAAGTTCTGAAACAAGCAGCTGTTAGTAAGAGTAATCCTCTTGCTGCACAAACACAAAGCCCTCCTATCGTTAAACATGGTCCACTGACAGCAAAGACAAGCAGGATGCTTCAAGGCCATTTGAGCCAACCACAAGGCTTCCATCCTCAGCCACCTATTTGAGCCAGTCCAGTTTATAAGTCAGAACAGTACAAGAGTTACCTTCAAGGTGAGCCTGCAGCAATCTCAGAGCCATACCTGCCAATGAGGGCCCACACAAGAACTGTAATCGATCCCCGACACCAGATTCCTCTACATTCTGAGCCGATATACAGAGGTCCGATGCGGTCAATTCCCTACTTCTGTCGCAGAGGCCCCAGTGAGTTTGCTAGGATGAAAATAGCTTTAGAGAATCTATTACCCCCAGATGGGACGGAGCTCTTTAAATACCAAATCCTGGTGGATCACTTGAAATTGGAAGAGGCAAGGTTGATAGCAGATTCATATCTGAACTCCCCCAGACCTTACACTGATACCATGGCAGCTCTTTATCTAAAGTTTGGCCAGCCTCATCAGATGGCTTTGAATAAAATAGCCAGTGTTATGGACTCACCTGATATTCGACGCGGTGATCAAGCTGCCTTCGAGAAGTTCGCCCTACAGGTCCAAGCACTTGTGGGCATGCTTAAATCCCTTGTGTCCCCCAGGAGAGATAGCTGTTTCACAAAGTTTTCACAAAGCACATTACCAACCTAAAATCTTATCCAAAAACCTACAGAATTACACAAAAATTTTAAAAATTAAAAAAATATCAACCTACAGTCGTGGCCAAAAGTTTTGAGAATTACATAAATATTGGAAATTGGAAAAGTTGCTGCTTTCCACTGCATTTCATTGCTGTCATTAAAGGACCTGCTGAGATCATTCAGTAATCATCTTGTTAACTCAAGTGAGAATGTTGACGAGCACAAGGCTGGAGATCATTATGTCAGGCTGATTGGGTTAGAATGGCAGACTTGACATGTTAAAAGGAGGGTGATGCTTGAAATCATTGTTCTTCCATTGTTAACCATGGTGACCTGCAAAGAAACGCGTGCAGCCATCATTGCAATGCATAAAAAATGGCTTCACAGGCAAGGATATTGTGGCTACTAAGATTGCACCTAAATCAACAATTTATAGGTTCGTCAAGAAATTCAAGGAAAGAGGTTCAATTCTTGTAAAGAAGCATTCAGGGCGTCCAAGAAAGTCCAGCAAGCGCCAGGATCGTCTCCTAAAGAGGATTCAGCTGCGGGGCCGGAGTGCCACCAGTGCAGAGCTTGCTCAGGAATGGCAGCAGGCAGGTGTGAGCGCATCTGCACGCACAGTGAGGCGAAGACTTTTGGAAGATGGCCTGGTGTCAAGAAGGGCAGCAAAGAAGCCACTTCTCTCCAAAAAAAAACATCAGGGACAGATTGATCTTCTGCAGAAAGTATAGTGAATGGACTGCTGAGGACTGGGGCAAAGTCATATTCTCCGATGAAGCCCCTTTCCGATTGTTTGGAGCATCTGGAATAAGGCTTGTCCGGAGAAGAAAAGGTGAGCGCTACCATCAGTCCTGTGTCATGCCAACAGTAAAGCATCCTGACACCATTCATGTGTGGGGTTGCTTCTCATCCAAGGGAGTGGGCTCACTCACAATTCTGCCCAAAAACACAGCCATGAATAAAGAATGGTACCAAAACACCCTCCAACAGCAACTTCTTCCAACAACCCAACAACAGTTTGGTGAAGAACAATGCATTTTCCAGCACGATGGAGCACCATGCCATAAGGCAATAGTGATAACTAAGTGGCTCGGGGACCAGAATGTTGAAATTTTGGGTCCATGGCCTGGAAACTCCCCAGATCTTAATCCCATTGAGAACTTGTGGTCAATCCTCAAGAGGCGGGTGGACAAACAAAAAACCCACTAATTCTGACAAACTCCAAGAAGTTATTATGAAAGAATGGGTTGCTATCAGTCAGGATTTGGCCCAGAAGTTGATTGAGAGCATGCCCAGTCGAATTGCAGAGGTCCTGAAAAAGAAGGGCCAACACTGCAAATACTGAGCATTTGGATAAATGTCATGTAATTGTCGATGAAAGCCTTTGAAACGTATGAAGTGCTTGTAATTATATTTCAGTACATCACAGAAACAACTGAAACAAAGATCTAAAAGCAGTTTAGCAGCAAACGTTTTGAAAACTAATATTTTTATGTAATTCTCAAAACTTTTGGCCACGACTGTATACTCTCACTGATCTCTCTGAGTGGCTGCAATATGAGTCATGGTGCCAGGAATATGACGGTTCATTAGCAGTGAAGATCACTAAGGAGAGACAATGGCCTAGACAGGAGCCTCGGCAGAAGAGGTGGACCACTACTGTGCTACATGGATCTAGAGAGGTGATGGAGAGAGAAGTTTCACCTGCACAAGTGAATCCATCCACTAAGAACAGAACTGCACCTTACTGTCCATTCTGTAACAACACAGAGCACTTTTTAAGCCAATGCAAAGAGGTTGTAAAACTCACCACAGACCAATTATCAGAATGGATCTGTACCAATCGAAGGTGCTGGCGATGTGCTAGAACTCACCAAGCAGCCCAGTGCAATCTGCGGAGGAAACCTTGCAGAATTTGTCAAGGTAAACACCTACCAGTGCTGCATGAAGTTAATTCAAAAACACCTAAGACTGTGGTCAAGTCAACTAAAGAGGAGAGCTGTCTAGTGAATACATCTTCTGAAGTGCTGTATGTGGACAAACCAGTAGATGGAAGTCGTGTGCTATTAAAAGGTTATTAGAGTAGTACTACTCCACCATGGTAAGTGCACACTGAGCACCTATCAGATCCTCCAGGATTTTGCGATGTTGCGATTTGCAACATCAACGCAAATTCAACCAATCCCCACGAATTCGGGCGGTGTTGCAATTTTAACCAATCACCGCAACTTTCCCGCAAATTTGACCAATCATTGGCGTTGTCTGGAGCTGACATCGACAAATTACCTTCCGCCTTACTTCCGTGTTAAGAAAAGCAGCATGTGCGAGTCAAACGTTTCACACTTGCCGAGCAAAATAACAGCAATAGATCGCCAAACGCAGTACCCTGGCATTCTCCATGAAAGCGGGGGGAAATAATTTTGCACTGCATACAACATTGTGGTAGAACACAAAAGGAAATCATCGATTGACAAACATTTTGCCACCATAAAGCATAACATGAGATGTGCAGAAATGCAGGCAGGATGTCAGACGACGAGACAGATTACAATGACGCAGGCTGTTGCATCCAGGTCAATTGCAAGCTCTGAAAGAATTAAGGTGAGTTATTTTAAATGTGCATGCATCATTAATGTTAAAGTTGGTATATATTATCATGTAGTTGCGTTGGTGTGCTTTCTCGTTTGCATATCAATAGCCCTCTCCCTGTCTCTCCCCCTCTCTTTGCCAGGGTTACATTACACAGAACAAAGAAACAAAAAGAAAGAAAACAGACAATTTTGTTCTATTATAAGCAGGACTAAACTAATGGAAATGATAGTCAGTATATTTATGGCTATCTCTGTATGTGTTTGATTATATATATATATATATATATATATATATATATATATATATATATATATATATATATATGAATATGAGAGAGAGAGATAGAGAGATGGATGTAGATACATACATACACCTAAAATACCATCCCAGAATGTGGCTGGAAGTCTGTGTGCATTAACAAGTACTCTTTTTAAAGAAATATGATGAATGAGAATCATGTCTATGGATTTGAAAAGGGTGATATTAAAAGAAAATATTGTATTGATGTTTTTATTATTTTCTGTTTAGATTTGTTTAGATTGGGTAGCTACATGTACAGCTGTAAATATTCCACTCTCAAAGAGTGACCACCCTGTTTTGAGGAAGTTCCTCAAAGAGAAGGTTGTCAATGGTGGAGCAATTCCTGGGAGCCACCAGCTCCAAGAGAAATACTTGGGTGATGTCTACCTGCAGGAGAAAGGAGAAAGAAACTCTCAAGACTAATTTAACCATTTGTGACGAAACTCCAGATGTAGAGGGCAGATGTGTACTGAACATTCTAATAGCACCACTAGAGAAGGATGAGTCTGGAAGAATTTTGGCGTACCTTGCAGACACAGTGTTCCTTGAGCAGTGTAACCACTCCACTGTGTCAATGGCTGTTGTGAAGTGTCTTCAAGAATACAGCATTGATAATGATGATGTCATTGTGTTTAACACTGATAATGCAGCCTATATGAAGAAGGCCGATACTGCTGTGCTGAAGTCCTTATTCCCAAATTCAGTGCATGTAACATGCATGGCTCATATTATGAACCTTGTCGGAAGTGCTTTTCAGAGACCTTTTGATCAATTGAATTCATTCATGCTGAGTTTCTCGCAAATGTTCTTCCATGCTGGCTCACGCAAAAGAAGATATCTTCAATTCATGACAAAATATCTACCACCAGGAAGGAAAGCAACCATGGCTCCAAATCCATGTGCAACTCGATGGAACTCATGGTTCACTGCTGTACAGTACCATTCAGAGCACTTCGGACTGTACAAGGAATTTATTGAGAAGGAAATTGATGTAAGTGGCATTCTCTTTGCTCATAATACAGAATTACAAATATATTCAATTCAATTCAGTTTTATTTTTATACAGCGCCATATTACAAAAAAAAAAAAAATGTCTCAATGGCGCCTTACAGGCAAAAATACATTTCAGTTCCACCAAAGACATACATACCAACACATACACAGAGAAATACACAAAATGTCCAAAATGATGAATGAAATACTATGTGTTTTTTTTTTGTATTTGATTGCCTGAACATAATTTTGACTCATTTGTTTTTTTCTATTCAAAGACCTGTGGAAAAACCACACCCCAGTCAGTGGAGAGACTCCATGAAATGCTCCAGGATCCAAATATGGCTGAAAGTCTACAGGTCCAGATCAGCATCATGGCAGATAAGTGCAGAGTGTTAATTGGACTTCTGGACATCTTCCAGAGCAGACATCCTATAGTCACCAAAGCTTTTGACTACCTGGAGGATCTGCATATGAAGTTAGAGGCCAACAAAGAGCTCAGCTATGAAACATGCGCACAATACTTTGAGGGACTTGATCTATCTTTTGCTATCAAAATGCAGATCCTGAACAGAGTGGAACAGGCATACATCAATGCAGAGGACAAACTGAGCAAGTACATTTCTGATGGGCAACCTGCCATTAGTTTCCTGAAAGAGGTCAGGGTCTTTGATCCTCGTCACATTGCATTTATGAGTGATAGTGTCCAGCTACGAATCCATCCCAGGCTTCAGTGATGTGCCTAAAGATGAACTGGATGCCTACTTCACACGCCTTGGTCCAGCTGCAGTCCATGCTGCAGCATGTGGAGTTGTAGATCTAGATATATTCTGGGATGGGCTTAAAGAGAGACTGCCTATACTCAGTGGCCTGGCCATAAGATACAAATCTGTGATTGTGAACTCAGCAGATGCTGAGCGGAGTAACAGCATCTACAAGCTGGTGTTGTCAAGTGGAAGGAGATCGGTCACAAATGACAACCTCAAAGCCTTGGTCTTTCTGTACCATAACCAGAGGCTTGCCAGTGGAGCGTTTGAGGACAAAGACTTTGATGAGGACTTTGATGAGTCTTTTGATGAGGCCTAGGTGTTTAACCTTGTCATCTTTGTATGTTGTATTGTGTTGTGTTGTGCTGACACCAGGAATGTTACTGAAAGTGTGTTATGTTTACAGTGAAGGACTGTGTGCACTTTACATTGTTTTTTAGATAATTCAAGAAATTAATGGATGCCAAAATTGTATTTTATTTTCCATTGTTTAGGCATCTTCAGCATCAAGCTGTGAGGTTCTGTTCAAATTTTGAACCGAGACTGTTTTTTATTTCTGATATGAATACTGAGCCATTTATATTATTAGTTTATTATTATTTAATGTAGTCTTCAGGAGAGACTGCCTGCACACAGTACTAGTACTAATGTTTGTTTTGTTTTACTTATATGAAGGCTGAGACATTCATGTTTTACTCCATGTAGTGCTGTTCTGTGCACTTTAACTTTTGAAGCACATTTGGATAAGTAAAGCCTATTTTGCTGCATTTTTCTGTCTTTGTTCTTTTAATGTTTTTTCATAATTAATGTTTTTAATAATTTAATATTTAACATATTACTCATTATAATTACAAAAATGGAAAATCGCGACTATTTCTCAACTTCCCCTACCAAGGGTTAATTTCCTTCCGCAGTATAATCACAACAAAAACCTAAAAAGCACCACAACTTTCATCGCAATTTTTTGGAAAAGCTCACGCAACATCAGGCATTTTAGGCCGCAACAATCACAAAAAAGGGATCCTGGAGGGACTGACCTATGCTATCCTGGACGATGGCTCGGAGCGGACTATGCTCTTACAAGCAGCAACACACCACCTGGGCCTCCAAGGAGAGCCAAAAGACCTGGCCTTGCAGACTATACGTCAAGATATTCAAGTTCTTCATGGGTCCAAGGTGTCATTCCGTGTTTCCCCAGCCAAAAAGCCTCAGCACAGCTTTCTCATCACTGATGCCTTCACTGCAGACCATCTTGGTCTTGCACTTCAATCTTACCCCATGAACAAATTACAGAAAAGTTACAAGCACCTTGTGGGCCTCCCAATACAGGCATTCGAACAGGCACAGCCCTTGCTGCAAATTGGAACGGATCACCCTCACTTGATTACTCCTGTTAAGCCAGTATGGTTAGGACCATACTGAAGACACGATTAGGGTGGACATTACAGGGTCCCACCCGGCTTGTCGAGCAGTCCACAGCAGTGTTTATTGACCTCAACAAATCCCAGCCTACGGAAAACCGAACGGTGCCTCACTAAAGACCCGGAATGATCTAAGGCATACAACGCTGAAATTCAGAAACTGACTCAGACCGGAGTAGTTAGGAAGCTGAACTACCATGAGATGACACAATCAGTTGAATCATGGCATATTCCACACCACATGGTGACCCACAACAATAAGAATCGCATAGTGTTCAACTGCTCTTACCAGTACCAAGGTCAGAACCTGAATCAGTGGCTGTTACCTGGACCCACCTTAGGACCCTCACTCCTAGGAGTGCTGTTACGATTTCGAGAGCATAGTGTAGCCATAAGTGGTGATGTGAAAGCCATGTTCCACCAGGTCCGCCTGCTCCCTGAAGATCGGCCCCTTCTGAGATTTGTCTGGAGAGACATGGAAAGAGACCAAATTCCATCTGTGTCTGAGTGGCAGGTTTTACCTTTTGGTACGACGTGTAGTCCGTGCTGTGTCACTTACGCCATGCAGCTCCATGTGATCAGTCACAGCCAGCCAGAGGATGGGGAGACTCTAGTCTCTATGCTTCTACATCGATAATTGTCTGCAAAGCCTCTCTTCACCTGACCAAGCAAGAACCCTGATAGATAAGCTAAGGGAGACTCTAGTCTCTGGTGGATTTGAACAACAGTGGGTCTTCAATAAGCTGGATGTCATCAGTCACCTACCCGAAGAAGCCCGATCAGACAGTCTGGAACTCTGGCTCGCTCATGACCGAATAGACAACCCTGAATCTGCTCTTGGCCTCAGCTGGCATTGTTCAACAGATGTGCTGAGATACAAACATCGCCCTGTGAATTATGATGCTCCTACCATGCGAAACATCTACAAGGTATTAGCCAGCCAATACGACCCGCTCGGCTTTATTCTGGCATACACCACCCCGTGCCAAAATATTAGTGAGACAACTTTGGGACAAACACAGAGACTGGGGCGACCCCCAGCTGCCGCAGGATTTTTGCTACAGGCCTGGAGGGATTGGGAAGGAGAGTTAAAAATTCCTGCCAAGGATCACGTTCCCCCGAGCATACGTACCTCCTGCCATGGATGAGAGAAGAATAACTCATGAGATACATGTGTTCTCTGATGCCTCGGAACAATCCTATGGAGCTGTCGCTTACCTGAGGACAGTTGACTATCAGGGTCAGCCTTATCTCTCCTTCATTGTAGCCCGTTCAAGAATTGCACCTAAAACGACTGCACTCAATACCCCAGACTAGATCTCTGTGCTGCCCTCACAGGAGCCCAACTCAGTAGATTGTTAGAACGAGCGCTTACCCTGCCAATCAGCCAAACTACCCTTTGGACCGACTCAACCACGGTCTTGTCCTGGTTACACTCTGAGTCATGTCGATTTAAGGTTTTCATCGGCACTCGGGTGGCAGAAATTCAGGAGCTCACTGATCGACTTTCATGGCGATATGTTTGACTCAGCGAAAAAAAACCCTGCTGATGACCTCACCAGAGGTATGAAGCTAGAAGAACTAGCTGAACCTAACCTATGGAGCCATGGGCCACCCTTTCTTCTTCAAAGCCCAGACAAATGGCCGACCCCACCAACAACAGTAATAGACGAGTGTCACACAGAACTTCACAAGTCTATATTCTGTGGAGTCACTACGACCATACCTGACAAGGAGCCTTACCTACCAGATGTGCATCAATACACCACTTGGAGGGAACTTTTAGAGGCAACTGTACAGAAGCTTCAAGGGGCGGCAAGTAACAGCAGAGCTCTTAGCGCTGATGACTACAGTCCAGCCGAGATTCTTATCCTAAGAAGGGCACAACAGGATAGTTTCACAGAGGAGTTCAGCCTACTGTGAAATGGGAAAACAGTTCAAAGCAATAGCCGTCTACTTACGCTGTCTCCAGAGCTGGACAAGACAGATGAACTCATTAAGGTTGTGGCAGATTGAGACGATGTGAAGACTTAGACCCAGCTGCTGTGCATCCCATTATTTTGGATCACCACCATCCCACCACTAAGCTTTTGATCCAAGACTACGATTCTCGACTCGGCCACCCCGGCCCTGAAAGAGTGTTTGCAGAGATCCGCCGCAAGTTTTGGATCCTACGAGGTCGAGAGGCAATTCGACGATATCAGCATACCTGCACAGATTGTAGACAATGGAAATCAAGCCCTCAGATTCCAAAGATGGCAGACTTACCTGAAGCACGCCTACGCCTTTATAAGCCAGCATTTTACTCGACGGGGATGGATTGTTTCAGGCCCTTTGTATTTAAGGTGGGCAGGCCCACCGAGAAGAGGTGGGGAATCATATTTAAATGCCTTACAACCAGAGATAGAACTCTAGAGATCTTCACCAGTATGAATGCTGACTCCTTCTTAATGGCCTTGAGGAGGTTCATCGCCAGAAGAGGGACACCAACCAAGTTGTTTTCTGACCAGGGAACAAATTTCCGGGGAGGAGAAAGAGAGATACGAGCGGCTCTTGCGGAACTGTCCCCAGAACTCCAACTCCAACTTGCCAAACATAAGATACATTTTAACTTCAACCCACCTGGCGCACCCCACTTCGGCGGAGCGTGGGAAAGGGAAATTCGCTCTGTGAAAACAGCATTTTACAGAGTAGTAGGAAGTCAAGCTGTCACAGAGGAAGTGCTCCATACTGTTCTCCTGGAAGTAGAAGGCATGTTGAATGCTAAACCATTGGGATATGTATTATTCAACCCTAAGGACCTTGATCCGGTGACTCCAAGTTTTCTTCTGATGGGGTGGCGGGACGGATCCCTGCCCCAAGTAGTGTACCCCAAATCCGAACTCCTGAGCAGACACCGATGGAGACATTCCCAAATTCTGGCTGACCAGTTCTGGTCTAGTTTCATTAAGAACTATCTCCCAAGTCTACAGTCCCGCCAGAAATGGTATTCAACCTCTACAGATATAAACCTAGGATCTGTAGTACTGATGATGGACCCTCAACTGCGAGAGCGCACTGGCCTATAGCCCACATACGTGTGTACCCCAGTGCTGATGGACAGGTAAGGACAGTGGACGTAAAGATCAATGACAGAACCTACACTAGACCGGTAGCCAGGCTGATTCAGATGCTGATTTAAAAACTAAGCAAGATGCAGAGATGGGAATGTATAAAGATGAGATGTATAAAGTCCGTAAGAAAGGCCGCGCAGATAACTGAACCTGTAAGAAAGGATGCGCAGATAACTGAACAATCACATATGCGCAACTCCGGTGCAGACGGATGTGCTTAAACACAACCAGAGTGCATGCAATAAGCAGTGAGCAGCGCTCCGTTATGGGCAGAACTGCGCAAGAAAGAAAGCTAATGCAGTACGTCGGGCTGTGCAGATGAGAGTATTCATGCCATTCATGGATATAGTATAGTTATATTGTGTGCGTTGATGCCATATATAGTAAGTTTTTCTATTCTCATTTCCTATTTAATCTTTTAGATTATTGTGTTTGGGTGCTATATTGTGATTATGGCCAGCATCTAGATGACGCACTGCTAGATTCATTTAATATCTCCTCGTTAACTATTATACACACAATGTATATTATGTTTGGCCGTCGAATGAAGATATTTTCTGCTATATTGTGTATTGTATAGCTTTATACTTTGAGTTTCCAAATCTTTGACTTTAAAGTTTCACCAGTAATATTTATCATAATCTGTGGCGCACTTTTTATTTAGTCACGTTTCCGTTCATGTGACTGTGTTTCATGGCAATCATTATTTCTTTGACGATGCTTGTAATTAATTGCACACATTACAGTTTAGTTACAGTTTAGTTATTGGATGAATGTATATGGATACTAATTTCATATGATGTTACATATATTTGTTATTTGTTTAATTTCAGAACCACACACACACGCATATATTATAAAGCCAACTGCAAGACTGTTTGCCCATGCCTACTCAACTGTTCATTCAATAACCTCAATTCCGCAATTGGTCTGGTTCCTGTGTCCTGACCGGCACCAGAGAGTGATTACCATACAAAATAAGACTCGGCAATAGGACTCAATATACAGTCCTTCTAAGTCTCACTAACAGTTCTGCTTCTGCATATTATAGACCCAATTGGATAAATTATACAGCTATAATTGTGTGGGTGTGTTGGTATGGATGTCAGAGTGTGTAATAAAATAATGTGTAATATATATATATATATATATAAAAAAATTGTGTGTATGTGTGTAATATTTGAGAGAGAAAAACTCTACTGCGAATCACAAATCCAACCACTGTGTCCACCAGTGGAGATTTGCTGGCATCTAATGGGGAAAATTTGGTACTGCATCCAAACAAAAAGCTTACTGAAATCTAATTTTTTGAGATATAAACCAAAAATTTGGAAAACAACTTGTTTAGTTTTATGGCTTTGATTTTCTAGCAGTTTTATAGTTCAAGATGTTTCATAAAATATATATTCTATATGAAATATGTTCATAAATAATTTTCAGGAACTTTAATCTCTATAACTTTTTTTCCCCACTTTTTTTCTTTTTACTTATATTACTTAATCAGTATTCTGCCAAGGGTCTTCTTTCAGATGAGACCAAACTTAAGTCTGTGATCCCAAGCTGTATTAAAATACTTCATTACATAGCCTACAGTTATATTCAGAGAAGGGCATTTCTATTATTTTGATTATATCATACATTGAAAAAAACTGTGTTAAAACTAGAAAAATATAACTTTTTAGAATACGATAAAAGCAGAAAGCTGCTATTAATTTTAAAAGTCATGTAAATATGTAAACAAAAATCATTTTACATCATCATCATGGCTGGTTAAATATAAGTTTAGTAGTGAAAAAAATTTGCATCATGAATATCAGTGCTTGGGTCTCTGAAGGTTAAATCAATTCAATTAAAAGCATGTAAGTTCATTTACCTCAGATGTGAGATGTAGGTCAGACACTGAAGGAAACTCATCACTTCACTCTCTTCCCTCTGAACATCCTCTCAGTTCTACTGGTTTCTTCTTTGATTGGAGTTTCAGTACTTCCAGGAGGACAGAGCTCTTTCTCTGTGAGAGATCTATGGACCAGTCATCAGCTGACTGGAAAACTGACTGTAATGCTGGAAGGAAAACTCCTGCCTGTTTTAGTCTCATAGTTCTTCACATGTGAGTAAAGATCCAGCAGGAAATCACTCTGTTTAATTCTGTAAGTCCATTCATAAGTAAAAGAGCTGTAGGTGCAGACTGATGATAACAGTGTCAGCATCTGCTCTCCTGTCTGTGTCTCATTCTCTGCTGCTTTAATGAAGAGACTCAGAAAAAATCTGCTTTGAACATTTTCACTGAATCTGTAACAAATTGGAAATGAGAAATGTGAATAAATAGAGATTTAACAGAACATGTTATAGACATGATGTGAGTGAATAATGCAAATTAATAAAGTGTATTGTTTCCTGTTTTCAGCTTACATTGTTTTATACAAGAGGCATAGCATCAAATTATATTGTGAAGAAGGTGCTCTGCAGGACTTGTTTTTTTTTTTTTTTTATAATTTTGCCTGTGTTAATGCTAACTGCATACATTTTGGCACAAGTGTGTATTTTTATTGGAATTTTATTTCACCCGTATTACCTTTAAGAAATCTATTTTCCACTAGTTTCGACTAGTAAAATCTATTTTTTCCCACTAAAAATGTCCCCACTGAAACCCATTGAAATTGCAGTTTTTAATCCCAGGACCATTTAACCACAAAATGATGCAATGTTTGTTAATAGGCTTTAAATCTGTTGTCAAGGCTTCAAACTTAATTTGTACTTTTATTTTTATTTTTATTATTATTACCAGATGGTGCCATTTTTCAGGTTTGTTCTATAAATCAAATACTGGCTTTATTCCATATTAGAAACAATGCCAAGCTACGAAACATGTTACCTGTTTCTGATACAAAAGAAAAACTAGTTCATTCGTTCATGACCTCTAGACTGGACTATTGTAATGCACTGCTAGGTGGTTGTTCCTGCCATCCTCAAAAAACAAGCTACAGGTAGTCCAAAATGCAGCAGCTAGAGTCTTTACCAGGTCAAGAAAATATGGATCATATTACCCCCCAATTTTACAGTCTCTGCACTGGCTACCTATTAAGTTCCGTATCAGTTACAAAATATTATTACTGACTTATAAGGCCCTTAATGGCTTAGCTCCTGCATTCCTAACTAGTCTTCTACCACGCTACAACCCCTCACACTCCCTAAGGTCACAAAACGCTGGACTTTTGATAGTACCTAGGATAGCAAAGTCCACTAAAGGAGGTAGAGCTTTTTCGCATTTGGCTCCCAAACTCTGGAATAGCCTTCCTGATAATGTTCGGGGTTCAGACACACTCTCTCTGTTTAAATCTAGATTAAAAAACACACCTCTTTGGCCAAGCATTCAAATAATGCATCTCACAATTTTGGACTGCAGTTATATCTGATCAAATACGCATTATTATTCTTTAGCTTGGGTTAAACTAATTAATTTTACTTGGCTGGAACAGCAGCTTTGATAATTACTGTATGTCTCTATTTGTTTCTCTGTTTTAGGATGTACACAAGCTCCAGTCTGGATCCAGAACACCTGAGAAGAGATGATGCCAGCCCTCAGAGGACCCTCAGATGATGCTAACCCAGAGACAACATACAGAACTACCACATTTTGCTATAAGTTTGATTGCATAATTGCTGTTAATAGTGTTAATCGTCTGTTTGTTTACGTCTTTTATTGATTTTTCTAAACATTTCTTCCGTATGCACATAAACTGACAGTCATCACTGATAAGGTACTACTAAATATTGTAGAAACTTAATTTTCTGTAAAGTTGCTTTGCAATGATTTGTATCGTAAAAAGTGCTATACAAATAAACTTGAATTGAATGAATTGAATTGAATTTATTCCTGTGTTCTGCTTCTGCATATTATAGACCCAATTGGATAAATTATGCATCTATAATTGTGTGGGTGTGTTGGTATGGATGTTAGAGTGTGTAATAAAACTGTGTAATAATAATAAATAAAAAAGTGTGTACGTGTGTAATATTTGAGAGAGAAAAACTCCACTACAAATCACAAATCCAACCACTGTGTCCACCAGTGGAGATTTGCTGGCATCTAATGGGGAAAATTTGGTACTGCGTCCAAACAAAATCTTATGGAAAGCTCATTTTTTGAGATCTCAACATCAAATTTGGAACACAACTTAATTAGATTTATGGCTTTGACTTTCTAGCAGGTTTATAGCTCAACATGTTTCATAAAATTTATATTTTATATAAAATAATGTTCATAAATAATTTTCAGAAACTTGAACCTCTTACTTTTTTTTTTCCCACTTTTTTTTTTTTTTTTCTACTTACAATTACTTCAACAGTATTCTGCCAAGAGTCTTCTTTCAGATGAGACCAAACTTAAGTCTGTGATCCCAAGCTTAAAATTTTTATGACAGTTTTGGGACATGGACATTTTTGTCCTTTATGAACCCATGTGTAACTTTTTTTAATTGATGCACAAGGGTTAAGAGGTGAAACAGATCACAGTACTCGTATCTACAGTGAATACTATATACAAAAATAAATAAAATACCATTAAAAACGGGAAAGTAACAAAAAAAGAAAAATAAGTATTATTTACACAGATCCACTTTACACTTGCAAAGCAAAAGGTTCTTGACTCGCTTGGAGCACCAGAGTAGCACACTGGAAACAATACTTAATTTTAATGAAAATGGATAAACTGACACAAAAATCAGCAGCTGACACTCTGAAATGAATCACAACAGTTTTGATGGGGAGAAATATGAACTTCCATATATATACAGGTCCTTCTCAAAAAAATTAGCATATTGTGAAAAAAGTTCATTATTTTCCATAATGTAATGATAAAAATTAAACTTTCATATATTTTAGATTCATTGCACACCAACTGAAATATTTCAGGTCTTTTATTGTTTTAATACTGATGATTTTGGCATACAGCTCATGAAAACCCAAAATTCCTATCTCAAAAAATTAGCATATTTCATCCGACCAATAAAAAAGAGTGTTGTTTTAATACAAAAAAAGTCAACCTTCAAATAATTATGTTAAGTTATGCACTCAAATACTTGGTCGGGAATCCTTTTGCAGAAATGACTGCTTCAATGCGGGCGTGGCATGGAGGCAATCAGCCTGTGGCACTGCTGAGGTGTTATGGAGGCCCAGGATGCTTCGATAGCGGCCTTAAGCTCATCCAGAGTGTTGGGTCTTGCGTCTCTCAAACTTTCTCTTCACAATATCCCACAGATTCTCTATGGGGTTCAGGTCAGGAGAGTTGGCAGGCTAATTGAGCACAGTAATACCATGGTCAGTAAACCATTTTACCAGTGTTTTTGGCACTGTGAGCAGGTGCCAGGTCGTACTGAAAAACGAAATCTTCATCTCCATAAAGCTTTTCAGCAGATGGAAGCATGAAGTGCTCCAAAATCTCCTGATAGCTAGCTGCATTGACCCTGCCCTTGATAAAACACAGGTGGACACCAAAACCAGCAGCTGACATGGCACCCCAGACCATCACTGACTGTGGGTACTTGACACTGGACTTCAGGCATTTTGGCATTTCCTTCTCCCCAGTCTTCCTCCAGACTCTGGCACCTTGATTTCCGAATGACATGCAAAATTTGCTTTCATCCGAAAAAAAAGTACTTTGGACCACTGAGCAACAGTCCAGTGCTGCTTCTCTGTAGCCCAGGTCAGGCGCTTCTGCCGCTGTTTCTGGTTCAAAAGCACACGCCTTGCACGGTGGCTCTGCATGTTTCTACTCCAGACTCAGTCCACTGCTTCGCAGGTCCCCCAAGGTCTGGAATCGGTCCTTCTCCACAATCTTCCTCAGGGGTCCGGTCACCTCTGCTCGTTGTGCAGCGTTTTTTTGCCACACTTTTTCCTTCCCACAGACTTCCCACTGAGGTGCCTTGATACAGCACTCTGGGAACAGCCTATTCGTTCAGAAATTTCTTCTGTGTCTTACCCTCTCACTTGAGGGTGTCAATGATGGCCTTCTGGACAGCAGTCAGGTCGGCAGTCTTACCCATGATTGCGGTTTTGAGTAATGAACCAGGCTGGGAGTTTTTAAAAGCCTCAGGAATCTTTTGCAGGTGTTTAGAGTTTATTAGTTGATTCAGATGATTAGGTTAATAGCTAGTTTAGAGAACCTTTTTCATGATATGCTAATTTTTTGAGATAGGAATTTTGGGTTTTCATGAGCTGTATGCCAAAATCATCAGTATTAAAACACAAAAAAGACCTGAAATATTTCAGTTGGTGCGCAATGAATCTAAAATATATGAAAGTTTAATTTTTATCATTACATTATGGAAAATAATGAACTTTTCACAATATGCTAATTTTTTGATACAAATTGTGAATAAAAACATAACATACAAACCCGATTCCAAAAACTTTGGGACACTGTACAAATTCTGAATAAAAACAGAATGCAATGATGTGGAAGTTTCAAATTTAACTATTTTATTCAGAATAACAACATAGATGACATATCAAATGTTTAAACTGAGAAAAATGTATCATTTTAAGGAAAAAAAAAAATAAGTTGATTTTAAATTTCATGGCATCAACACATCAACAAAAAGTTGGGACAAGGCCATGTTTACCACTGTGTGGCATCCCTCTTCTTTTTATAACAGTCTGCAAACGTCTGGGGACTGAGGAGACAAGTTGCTCACGTTTAGGAATAGGAATGTTGTCCCATTCTTGTCCTAATACAGGCTTCTAGTTGCTTCAACTGTCTTAGGTCTTCTTTGTCGCATCTTCCTGTTTATGATGCCGCCAAATGTTTTCTATGTGTGAAAGAACTGGACTGCAGGCTGGCCATTTCAGTACCTGGATCCTTCTTCTACGCAGCCATGATGTTGTTTCAATTGATGCAGTATGTGGTCTGGCAATGTCATGTTGGAAAATGCAAGGATCTTCCCTGAAAGAGACGACGTCTGGATGGGAGCATATGTTGTTCTAGAACTTGGATATACCTTTCAGCATTGATGGTGCCTTTCCAGATGTGTAAGCTGCCATAACAACACATGCTCATGCAACCCCATACCATCAGAGATGCAGGCTTCTGAACTGAGCGCTCATAACAACTTAGGTTGCCCTTGTCCTCTTTAGTCCGGATGACAGGGCATCCCAGTTTTCCAAAAAGAACTTCAAATTTTGATTTGTCGACCACAGAACAGTTTTCCACTCTGCCACAGTTCATTTTAAATGAGCCTTGGCCCAGAGAAAAAAAACACCTGCACTTCTGGATCATGTTTAGATATAGCTTCTTTTTAGACCTATATAGTTTTTAGCCAGCAACGGCGAATGGCACAGTGGATTGTGTTCACCGACAATGTTTTCTGGAAGTATTCCTGAGCCCATGTTGTGATTTCCATTACAGGAACATTCCTGTATGTGATGCAGTGCTGTCTAAGATCCCGGGCATCCAGTATGGGTTTTCCGGGCCTCGATCCTCACGCACAGAGGTTGTTCCAGATTCTCTGAATCTTTGGATGATATTATGCACTGAAGATGATGATAACTTCAAACTCTTTGCATTTTTTCTCTGAGAAACTCCTTTCTGATATTGCTCCAACTTTTTTTACCGCAGCATTGCGGGAATTGGTGATTCTCTGCCCATCTTGACTTCTTCGGAGACACTGCCACTCTGAGAGGCTCTTTTTATACCCAATCATGTTGCCCAATTGAACTAATAAGTTGCAAATTGGTCCTTCAGCTGTTTCTTATATGTACATTTAACTTTTCCGGCCTCTTATTGCTACCAGTCCCAACTTTTTGGAATGTGTATCTCTCATGAAATCCAAAATGAGCCAATATTTGGCATGACATTTCCAAATGTCTCACTTTCAACATTTGATATGCTATCTATATTCTATTGTGAATAAAAATAAGTTTATGAGATTTGTAAATTATTCCATTCCTTTTTAACTCACAATTTGTACAGTGTCCCAACTTTTTTGGAATCGGGTTTGTTTATAGTTATATATATATATATATATATATATATATAAACAGTTTATCTCTGATCTTTTTTTTATTTATTTATTTATTTATTTTTTTTTTTTTTTATTTATTTATTTATTTATTTTTTTTTTTGTAAGTAATAAACTGATCTAATATTAGGAATTATTCCATCTCCTTCTGATCCTTCAATTCACCATAGCATAACTGCTGTTTTTAGTCGATTTAAACCATATTACTGGCACTCAGCTTCAAGAAATAGTAGAGCACCTTAGGCCTTCAAGCTCTTCTGCTGATGTGATTCCTCCGTTTTTTCTCAAGTATTTGAGGATGTTTGTTCTTTTCTGCTGATCATGTTAAATCGTTAATTAGAAACTGGTATTATACCTGAACCGCTAAAACATGCATCAGTCTACCCCTTACTTAAAAAACAGAAACTGGACCCCACAGTGTTAGCCAATTTAAGACCAATCTCCAATTTTTCATTTATGACAATGTCCTGCAACAATTAAAAAAAGCTTCCTAACTGATAATGCGACTTTTCAATCTGGGTTTAGAAAACACCATTCGACAGAGACTACATTGCTGAAGGTTTTTAATGACGTACTAATAACCTGTGACTCTGGCGACTATGCAGTTCTTGTGCTTTTTTAGATCTAACTGCTGCATTTGATACAGTAGATCACTCTGTACTTATTTGCCCGATTGGAACAGTGTGCAGGCATTACTGGCAGTGCACTGGACTGGTTTATATCTTATTTTACAAACAGAAGCTTTCTCAGTGAAGATTGGAGAATATTCCTCTAGTAAGGCTGTGTTGTCGTGTGGGGTTCCTCAAGGCTCGATTTTGGCCCCCATTCTTTTTTCTTTATACAAAAAAAATGCTTCCACTAGGTTCTATTATTAGAAACACGGGGCTGTCATTCCATTTTTATGCTGATGACACTCAAATTTATCTGCCCTTAAAACGCTCGTCAGATAATCTGGAAACTCTTATGGCCTGTTTGACTGAAGTAAAGACTTGGTTGTCTTTAAACTTTCTGAATTTAAATGAGCAAAACGGAAATTATTTTATTTGGACCGTCAAACTTCTCTACCATGTCCTAAAGTAAATTTTGGTGGTCTGTCTTCTTGTGTGAAGCCCGAGTGGGTGAGAAATTTGGGTGTAGTATTTGATGAAACCTTTGAAATTTGAGAGGCAAATAAATTTAGTTAACTTGGTTTTCAGCTAAGACTATTATCAAAAGTAAAGACTTTTCTTTCTTTTAACAATTTCGAAAAAGTAAATACATGTATTCATTTCTTCAAGGCTAGATAACTGCAATTCTCTCTACGTTGGGATTAGTCATGCAGCAATGTCGCGATTACAATTAGTACAAAAATGCGGCAGCTAGACTTTTGACGGGTGACGCGGGTGCAAAAAAACGGGAATCATATCAAACGCCAATATTTACGTTCTTTACACTGGTTGCCAGTGCATTATAGAGTGGAGTTTAAACTGTTTTACTTTTTGTTTACAAATCTTTAAAGGTCTGGCTCCACCTTACTTGTCTTGCTCTATTGACTGAGCATCATCCATCTAGATCACGCAGTATGTTTATTGGGGTGACACAAAAACACAAAAAAACCATGCAAATTTCAAAGGTGTCACGACACGCACACAGACAGGTAGATCCAAAAACAGTATGTTTATTGGGGTGATCCAAAATCAGACAACAATCCAGGCAAAGGTCAAATCCCAGGTTATCAGTCCTAAACAAGAAACACAAACTCAGGGCAAGGAAACTCGAAACAGCCCCAGGGGTGACATTCAAACAAGGACTCCGTGACACAGACAGAAACAAACCAGGTTATCTATAGACAGGTGATTACAATACTAACGGGGAATTGGCTGAGTGCAATGATTAATGACAGACACTGTGACATTACCCTCCTCTAAGGAGCAGCTTCCAGATGCTCCCCAGAACAAAAACACCAAAAAACAAAACAAACGTAAAAACGAGACCAGGAGGGAGGTGGACTGGTGGAGGCAGAACAGGGGGAGGGATGGCGGGCCAGGCCCGTGTAGGGAGAACTGGGACACCGGCAGCGATGGCTCCCCTGGCAGCCCAGGTGGCTCGGTCAGATCAGGGGCCCATGGTGGACCCGAAAGTTCAGGGGACACGGGACCAGGCAGTTCAGTGGCCACGGTGGACCCGAAAGTTCAGGGGACCACGAGGGGCCAGGCAGTTCAGGTGGCCACGGTGGATCAGTCCATTCTCGTTGTGCAGACGGCCAGGGAGGAATTCGCCATTTGAGTGGCCCCGAACGGACCCTGCCATTCGGGGAGCCAGTGAGGAGCAGACTGTGGCGATGGCCAGGTCACGGCATTGGGACACCCGCCTCGGGAACGGCCTTGGACAAGGGCACCGCCTCGGGAACGCCTTGGACACGGGTATCGCCTCGGGAACGAACCTCAGGTTCGGGCACCGACGGCTCGGGAAACGACCTCGGGCACCGCTTCGGGAGCCGGCCTCAGGAACGGCATGGGACAAGGACACCGCACTCGGGAACGGCCTCTGGACACGGGCAATCGCCTCGGCCTGCGAATCCTGGGCAACGCCTCGGCGGCATCCGGAACCGCCATTTTTTCTTTTTTCACCGCGGCAACGCCTCGGGCTGCGGAACAGCATCGGGTCCACTGCCTCGGCATCGGGCACCGCCTCGACCTGCAGAAACAGCATCGGGTCACTGCCTCTGGCATCGGGGACACCGCTCATGACCTCCGGAACGGCATCGGGGCACCGCCTCGGCCTCCGGGAAACGGCATCGGGCAACGCCTCGGCCTCCGGAACCATCCTCGGGCACCGCTCGGTATCCGGAACGGCACTCGGCCACCGCCTCGGGCCTCCGGAACGGCATCGTTCTTGTTGGGGTTCTGGTTATTAGACCTCACCCCGCATCGACCTCCGGAACGGCCTCGGGCACCGCCTCGGCATCGGGGCACGGCCTCGGGCACCGCCTCGGCATCGGGCACGGCCTCGGGCACCGCCTCGGCATCGGCATCGGCCTCGGGCACCAGCCTCGGCATCGGGCACGGCCTCGGGCACCGCCTCGACCTCCTCGACACCCGCGAACCACATCGGGCACCGCCTCGGCATCGGGAACAACATCGGGCACCGCCTCGGCATCGGGAACAGCCTCGGGCACCGCCTCGGCATCGGGAACCGCCTCGACCTGCGGAACAGCATCGGTCACTGCCTCGGCATCGGGCACCGCCTCGACCTCCGGAACGGCCTCGGGGCACCGCCTCGGCATCGGGCACAGCATCGGGCACTGCCTCGGCCTCCAGAACCACCTCGAAGCCCCACCTCGGGAACCTCGGGCACGTCCACCTGGACGACCAGCGGGCTGCTCGGGGAACGTCCTCCTGGACGGCAGCGGCCCGCTCGGGAACGTCCTCCTGGACGGCAGCGGCCCGCGTCGGGAACGTCCTCCTGGACGGCAGCGGCCGGCTCGGGAACGTCCTCCTGGACGGCAGCGGCCCGCTCGGGAACGTCCTCCTGGACGGCAGCGGCACGCTCGGGAACGTCCTCCTGACGGCAGCGGCCCGCTCGGGAACGTCCTCCGGGCTTTGAGGAACGGCAGACGCCTGTCTCCTCCTCCTCCGCCCTCTATGAGGGCGAGTCGGTGGCTCCTTGATGGAAGACTCAGGCGTTTGAGTCAAGCCATCGTGTGCTGTGGTGCTGGGCCTGGCGGCCATCTTGTGCTGTGGGCAGGGCCTGGCGGCCATCTTGTGCTGTGGCGCAGGGCTGGCGGCCATCTTGTGCTGTGGCGCAGGGCTGGCGGCCATCTTGTGCTGTGTGGCGCAGGCGCTGGCGGCCACCTCTTGTGCTGTGGCGCAGCGGCTGGCGGCCATCTTGTGCTGTGGCGCAGGGCTGCGGCCATCTTGTGCTGTGGCGTGGCCCAGCAGAGGTGACGTTAATACCCTTGGGGACGTCTAGGATCTTGGACAGCATGGCAAAATACCCCAGAAAACGTCTCCGTTGCCCTCTCCTCCGCAAACACAGTCACGGCAGACGAGTGCTTCCTCCCCCTTCTCCGTTCCTGATGGAGAGACGGCGTCTCCAATCCATCCCTCATGAGTCCAGGTTCGACGGGGAGCCATGGTGGAGAGCGATGCCGGGACCTCCTCTCGACCACTCACTCTTCTGCGACCTCCCCGGGTCCCGCGGAAAACAACCAGGCGGGTTCCCTCAAACCCCCTCTCTCTCTCTCCCGCTCGATGGCTGGGTGAGAATCCTCAAAAAACATATCGCTTGATCTAGGCGTGACGGAGTCCTTCTGTCACGACACGCACACAGACAGGTAGTTCCAAAAGCAGTATGTTTATTGGGGTGATCCAAAATCAGAAAACATCAGGCAAAGGTCAAATCCAGGTTATCAGTCCAAAACAAGAACACAAACACTCAGGCAAGGAAAATCGAAACAGAGGGTGACATTCAACAAGGAGTCTCCGTGACACAGGACAGAAAAAAACCAGGTATATATAGACAGGTGATACAATACTAACGGGGAATTGGCCTGAGTGCAATGATTAATGACCAGGGACAGCTGAGTGCAATGAGCAGTGATGAAACAGACAAGAACTATGGGAAATGCAGTTCTGAAGTGGGGTGACGATAATGGGAGTGAGACCTCTAGTGGACACCCAGGGATACACAGACCAGACACTGTGGACAGTAGGGGGGACCGTGCCTTCTCTGTAGTTGCCCCTAGATTAATGGAATGACTTGCCCATTTCAATTAGAGTGGCCTCATCGTTATTTGTTTTTAAATCCAAGTTAAAAAAGTTTTTTGTTTGCTAAGGCATTCAACACATGCTGATGCACCATTCCATTGTATTTCATTATTCAAATTGGTGAAGCACTATTTTATTTTATATATTTTATTCAAATCTATATTTGTACGTGGTTTTATTGTTGTTAGTTTTTATGATTTTTTTAATACTGTAAAGCACATGTGGACAATGTAAATTGTACTTAATGTGTATATAAAATAAATTGCCATCGCCATTGCCATTATATATATATATATATAATCTATATATATATATATATAATATATATAGTATAATATTATATATATAATAGTATATATATATATACATAACATACATAATAAGTTTAATAGTGTAAAAAGTTTACATCATGAATACTCAGTGCTTGGGTCTCTGAAGGTTAAATCAAAACAATTAAAAGCATGTGAGACTTTCAGTACCTCAGCTGTGAGATGTAGGGCAGACACCTGAATGAAAACTCATCACTTCACTCTCTTTTTCCTCTGAACATCCTCTCAGCTTTAACTGGTTTCTTCTTTGTTTGGAGTTTCAGTACTTCCAGGAGGACGAAGCTCTTTCTCTGTGAAGAGATCTATGATCCAGACAGCAGGTGACTGGGGAAACTGACTGTAATGCTGGAAGGAAACTCCTGCCTGTTTGAGTCTCATAAGTTCTTCCACATGTGAGTAAGATCCAGCAGGAAACTCACTCTGTTTTAATGTCCCGTCCATTCATAAGGAAAAAAGAGCTGTAAGCGCAGACTGATGATAACAGTATTTCAGCATCTGCTCTCTGTCTGTGTCTCAATCTCTGATGCTTTAATGAAAAGACTGTCAAAACCAACGTCCCTTCAGGACTGCTGTTCCAAAAGTCAAACACTGTCCAAATAATAATGAAAACATTATATCAACAGACACAGTGCTGAACCTTGACAAAGATTGACAAACAATCAAAATCTTTGTGTGGTGTTGAATGCCAATTTCAGTCTGCTTTGTTTGTTAACATAATATCAAAATGTGCATGAAATTCAAATGTCAGAATAAAGATAAATTTAATTATAATTGTAAAACAATATTATTTTTACATGACAAAAAAATCTGGTACATTATACCAGATCCATATGCAGACTATTGACCGAGAAACTAGGTGAATATCCAGAGGTTCAGGTACCTCAGCTGAGAGATGTAGGGCAGACATGAAGGAACTCATTTCATTTCACTCTCTTCCTTCTAAACAATCCCTCCTCAGCTTTACATGGTTTCTTCTTTGACTGGAGTTTCAGTACTTCCAGGAGGATGGAGCTCTTTCTCATCTGAGAGAAATCTATGATCCAGATATCAGGTGACTGGAAAACTGACTGTAATGTTTGGAACGGAAAACTCCTGCCTGTTTGAGTCTCATAGTTCTTAACATGTGAGTAAAGACCAGCAGGAAATCAATCTGATCATCAGCATCTATATTCATTGCACAATATTCATCAAAAGGGAAGGTTTCATAACTGCACACAAATGACAGCTTTGTTCGAGAATAATTGTTCCTGTAGCTGGTGTCATTTCTTATTCTGCAGCTGCACATGAGACTCAGCAGGAAATCTTTATGCAGACAATCTGCACATTTTCTCTATTAACACACATGAACCAAAATCTGATAAAATACAGAGAAACAAAAATGTCAATTTGTGACAACAAAATAGCACATAAAACAAAACTCTATATGCCTTACATGTGGCAAGTAATTTGACAATAGGGGACTCTATTTAAGGAGTGCTTTCATCTTACTGCAGTTGCTATGTGCTGCATAATGTGCAACGTCTAATAGATTTGTGGTCTCGGGAGGAAATTTTTAAATTTTGGGTAAGTATGCACTAAGTCTCATGCGTAAGCACGGTTGGTGAAATCCACACGTCAAACTGTGATGGGATCCGTGAATAAGGGACAGCCCATTCAGACAGAAGTTGGTTAGGGTAAAATTGCGGTGTATATGTGATGCATTTAGAAGAATAGCAATAAGAACTGGATGTCGAAATACTACTAATATAATAATAAACTGAAACCAAAAACAGGGCGCCTCTTCATCGTTCAGCCTAAGTGATCGTAACTCCATTGATGACCATGGTCTACAATCACTTAGGCTTATGATGCTTTTGGGAAACACAGCCCAGATAATAGTTGACAACATACAGATTTATAATGTGTAGCCATTAAATAAGTTTAGTTTCAATATATTCGATATAAAATATATGTTTTCTGTTTAAAATTTAGATATGTCATAAGAGGCAATATGTCAGCGACATTCAAGTTTCCGGGGTTTCCCCCCCCCAGACAAAATGTTTGACTCGACAATTCATATTTTTTTATAAAAAAAAGCCTTTGTTTGAAGTAGTGAATTTCATTTTGTATAAATTTTACCTTAATTTTAATAAATGTTTCACCAATGTCTGGATTCGATAAATAAGAGACAAACAAGGCCGTCGGGTGTGAATTGAAGATGTGTAATAAATAAACCTACAATCATGCTTCTGCAGCCTTGAGTTAAGCCCGCAAAAAAAAAAAAATTAAATAAAAAAAATCACCTATCCAGCATATATAAATAATTTATTCTCAAAAGAAAAAAGAAACCAGCAACATTTACAGTGCATAAGAGGACAGAATCTAGTAACATTCATTTCACTTTTTTTATTTACCAGGTCCACATTATAGTAGCTGAGGTTTTGTGAAGCATATAAGCCCATAGTTTAATTTCATTACTATTTTCCAGCCTCTCTATATGCCGCTTTATGACCATTCAAGTTTTACACAAAAAAATCCATCAAAGGTCAAAACAAAACAATTAGCTAATTCTTCATTGAGCAAACAGCTCCACATTGTATTAAATGCACATAACTAACATCAAAAATACTGAAATGTTCTTTATTGATTTTCATAACTCAGTTATAGACGAATGAAAAAACACATTATTTATTACACAACGAGATCTTTATCATCCTCACACTGCTTTTCTTGAACTTTGTCAATGTTGTCTACCATAAATATTGAAGACCACATGTATCTGAATCCTGCTTCAAAAAGTATAATTTTGTTAAAGTGACACATTGAATAATTCAAACCCACTACAGTTGTTGTTGCTCTTCTGTAGAAAAGGATGAGGCAGATTATTCTTTAAAAAAAATGCCTTGTATATTGTATGACTCCCAAGATGGCACAGCAGAGATAGTGATGTGTTCAGTGGACACGGACGGTGGCACGCAGAACAAATGACAAGTGGGCAGCTGTTCTACTTTTTTGTTTAGTTATACTGTATACATCATATAGACTGTATATATCATATCTCGTCCTCTTTTTGCAAAAGATCAGGAAGGTTTGAGTTTATTTATTAATTTCTCATTCGGGGTGGCACATAACTTTTTACATCCTGGTTCTCTTAAGAGAAACCTGGAGATTTGGTTTGGTCCTCACACTGCAGTATAGCGCATGACCCATTACATATTAACCGGGTGATCAAAAAACTTAATTATTATTTTTTTTTTTTTACATTAATGTTATTTAGTCTATTATATTATTTTTTTTTTAAAATAATAAAACTAAATATATAATGTGTCGATAATATCTACTTATAATTAAAAGGTAGTAGTATTGAATACAAATACAAATTATTTTATACTAAACTTAAAAAATAAAATGCTAATATGTACCCACTACTTTTTATTAGAATTTTCAATATTTTCAAACTTAAACTCAGCAGGCTTTTATTTTGGCGGGTTGCCCGGCAAGTACGCTTCTGAATTTAGCGCTGGCTGATGGTGATTAAAGAGCGTCCTGTGAATGAATGTCACAGTTTTTTGCATTGTGCTTTGAAAATGGCACGGGATAGCCTAGATTTTATGCTTTTCAGTTTGAATAGAAACTTTATATAGTACAGTTTGTCGATCTAAACTGGTAATTGTGCATAACAGCTGTCAATCATGTCTAGGGTTGGGTATCATTGAATTTTATCGATTCCGATCGATTCTGCTTATCGATTCCGATTCTTATGCAAATCCTAGTTTCGATTCCAATAAGATAAAAAATCCAATATATATATAAAAAATTAAGTCAAACCTTTAGATGTCAAACATGTATTCTGTCTTTTTAAAAAAGCATTCTGTTGCAGCCTGAATAACATGATCAAAAATCACGCAGCCTACAGCCTAAAAACCACTGCAAGAGGAATTTTTTGCCTTGCTTTAAAAAAAAAAAAAAAACATAGCAAAAACAACAAACTAGATTAATATAAATATTACCTATGTTAAGTGTTAAAGACAAGTAAACAGTCAGTAATAAGATAGGAACAAAACAAATCAATTAGGCAATAGTCATAAATAAATACAACTAACAAAAAAAAGTTGTTTCGGAGGTACAGAAACTGTAATTAATAAGTTTAAAAACACTGCATAGTTTTCTTTTTATAAATAAAATAAAGATTAATCATTAAAGTTATTTAAGATATTCTTCAGTCATGATCAGTGAATGATTTCTTTTGTTCTTTGATTAATATAAATAACAGGCGGCACGTTTATTAGGCTGCTGTCTCTTTAAGCAAACAAAAATACTGTACATGTGTTGTTTTCTTTCTCATCATGTTTACGTTCACATAAGACAAAATACGGCTGTGTTTATGATGATATTCTGATGTAGTGTTCCTGTAATATTGTCGACAATATGAATGAAGTCAGTTTCGGCTCGGAACAACCTTTCTACAGTGGATAATACCACGGAACGGTTCCGAGAACGGACACAAACCGGGAACCCGCAGCGCGACCTTCTCTTGTGCTTCATGTGCGCTGCACGCAAACAGGCCGCAAGTTCTTTCTTTCCTGCATTTAATCGTTTTTAATCAAATTTGAAATTCGAACACAAGGGATCGTTAAGCAGAATCGAAATGCACGCGTCTTAACGAATACCCGGTTCTTGGAAATTTTCGATTACCCAATTTTTCGATACCCAACCCTAATCATGCTCGGTACGCAAATGCGCTGTCAGAACTTATTTAACGTTACACAGCGGATGTTTTATTTTGGTCCCACATGAGCGGACCTGCGTACTACTTATGTGCACATAGTCAGTAAAAGTTGACCGTCTCCCCCGATTGCTGCGAGTTCTTCTCCTGTCTTAACGGTAATTTCTCTACTGTGCGGACAGAGAGTCGAGTGTTATGACGCAATCGTTAGCCTATTTTTACAAAAACTGGTTCTACGGGCCATAATGTAACATAGAGGTAATGGAGCCCTTTATACATTGTCATGTATCTTTAGAAATAATAATGGACAAATGGAGTCTTTAAACGCCTCAGATGTAAAGTTATTCGCTGTCAAAGTGAACGCCAAAATGAAGGGGAGTCAATGGGAGATGCTAACGCAAGTGAAGTTCTGCTACAAGATGGCAGCACACGCGCGGCCGACTTCAACTTCCGGTCGACTTCCTCCCCCTGTATGTGCCACCCCTGTTTAGGATCCATTTAAAACACGAGACCTAATGCTTAAAAATGTGGACACAACTTACCTCCCCCCCCCCCCCCAAAATTAACCTCCCCCGCCGACCCACCCGCTGTGAGATGTAGGGCAGACACCACGAAGGACAAATCTAATTTTACTCTCTTCCTCTGAACATCCTCTCAGCTTATGGTTTCTTCTCTAGTTTGGAGTTTCAGTACACGTCCAGGAGGAGGACAGAGCTCAATTTCTCTGTGAGAGATCTATGATCCAGACAATCAGTTGACTGAAACACTGACTGTAATTCTGGAAGGAACAAATCATGCCTGTTTGGAAGTCTCATAAGTTCTTCACATGTGAGCAACGATCCAGCAGAAAATCACTCGTTTAATTCTGTCCGGGGGGTCTTAATGAGGAAAAAGAGAAGAGCTGTAGGTGCGATGTGATAACAGTGTCATGGCATTGCTCTCCTGTCTGTGTTCAATTCTCTGCTGCTTTAATGAAGAGACCCAGAAGAAATCTGCTTTGAAACATTTCACTAGTTTGAGAGAATCTGTAAAAGAGATGAAATTAATTTTAAACAAATTTAAATTTGCTATTATGAGGGTGTAGGAAAACACAGTCAAAAATCGAGACGAGGTGGAGCAGGATCCAATTATAATGTACATTTATTAACAAAGCTAAAGGTGTAAACTAAACTTAAAACTACAATTACTGGCACAAATTAGGAAGTAAAAACATCTAAGGTTGCGCAGTAACAATGGTCCTCGAAGGAAACGAGACCAGCGTGACCGCTATGAATCCCATGTGTAATCAGTCCAATTAAAAGCTGTGCGGCGAAAGCCAGCATTAGCCTCGAAGGCTGAAGCAAGTGCTGGAAGAGATGACGGAAGTTGGCATGCGACGCCAGCGTCTCGTGTACTTCGAGGGAACACATGGTACATGCGTAACCTGAGACATCCTCTTCAGGAACCTCCTAGCGTGCGTCGGTAGACGCTTTGGGGAACGAGAATGCCCACGCCGCCAGACTTGGCCAATCTCTGCCTGTTTGGGAACCTGACAGGCTATGGTGAGAGAAACAGAAGGATGGAAGAGCTGGAGGGGCTCGCATGTTGGCCGTAAAACCTAAAAAGTAAGGGCGTGGACAACCAGCCGCAAGGTCCCGCATAAGACCCCTTTGTAGGAAGGCCTTGGAGGCAACACCCTAGGGAGGAGCTTGACTCAAGGGGGGGGGGGCAGAGGATATAACCCCAAGGGAATGGATCACTACCATTACGAAAGGGGGTCTTTTTAGTAGCTGGAAGCCCTCTCTTAGGGGGACCATAGCAAACAACAACAACTGGTCCGCCCCTTCTCCACGGGACGTTGGGGAAAGAAACTGGACACTACAATTAAGTCTGTTTGGTCTGGCTCCTAAGGGAGGAGGACAAAAGGCCGGGGAAGCCCCAAACCGGCAGGGGTTTGTAGAGGAGGGGGACCTTGGGGACCATACCCCCACTCAAGGGAAAAAGAAAAACTTTGGAAAGGACCGGGCGCAAATCGAGGTGGACGGGGCCACGGAAAAGGGCTGATAGGCCCCAACCCCTCTTGAGAGAAGATATCGCCTAAAGGAAAAAAACAGTCTTTTGTGAGAAGGTGATCAGAAATCCCCTCAGTTGGCCTTGAAGGAGGATTACAGAGAGCCTTCTAACACCACAGCAGGCCCACGGGGGACACGAGAAGTACCGGAGGGTCAGCCTAAGCGCAACGCAGAGGAACGTTTTAATCAGGGGGGGGTTGCCCACCTGACTGGCCACGAGAGGGGTGTGGTGGGCCCCAAAATTGGCGCCACGTGCCTTAAGGTGGAGTGGGTCAACCTACGGAGAATCGGGTCTGCAGGAACTCCAGCCCCTGTACAATCAGGCATTTAACTGGGTCGAGCTGGCGGGCCCCCGCACCAAGGAAGGGAAGAGCTCCACTTAAAGGGGACAGTTCCTCGTTGAGGGAGCATTCTGGATTGGAGGAGGTTCAACCCCAGGTTGAGAGAACGGAAGCTACGATTGTCCCCCCTCAGGGGGGACATACCCATAACTTCCACAGCCCCGGGGGGGGAAGGACTATATGCCCTCCGCCGTGAGGGAGATACCTCCGACGGGAATGCAGGCCCCAAACCATTTGGCAGTATTGTCCACGCTGCTAAATGGTTATCTAAGGAATCAATCTCAAGACTACCTGGGTAATCAGACACAGCTCGTTCGGTGCCCGTAATATGAGGACCGCAGGAGACAAAGAATAACGTTTTAAGAGACCTCCGCGGAGGTGGAGAACATCTCAGAACCATTACGTTTCAGGGCGGTAACTGAGAGTGGTGCTCGCAGGAGACCGCTGTGCCCGTACCATATGGCAGGGTTGGCAGCAGGACCGATCTCCTGAGGGCACTGAGGCGAGACGGACACGTGAATGCCGGTGTAACCCGCTGCACCAGAGGGGCTGCCCTCTAAAGCCCTGGCCAGTGACCTCAGGCTTTTGGCGAGATCCTCTTAGCCTTAGTACGGTCCGCAGATCAGGCTAGGCTTAGAGGCCCACGACCCAGGACGCAGCTTTGACCCACGTCCCACTTGGACGGGGGAGCTCGTGCGGCGCCGACTGTTTTTTTGCGCTTCCCTGTATGAGGAAAGCGGCACTAGGGGGAGGATGCCCCGCCCGGCAGCCTCTGGCATTAGTGAGCACACGCGGGGAGCGAAGCTGTGAACGTACCGCAGCTGTTTGCGAGCCCTGGTCTGCGACCAACGGCATTGACTGTTGTCGCCGAACAGAGCACCTAGGGAAACAAGCAGGGCGTCCATGAGGCAGACCTGTCTTTATCCTCATGTCAGAAGGGTCACGCCACAAAATGCCTCACTCCCGCCACCACCTGGATGACATAGAGCACATGCACGGGCGGTTCCTGGTGGCACGGAGAGACAAATCAGATGTCCTCCTGAGTCCGTGATATCATCGGATCTCAGTCTCTTGCTCGTCTAATGCCTCAGCAGGTAGCCGGTAGGCCGTAACACCACCATGGTGGCAGACACCCCATGAGAAGATTTCAGAATTAGAGACAGATCCAAACATTTTACTTGAGGACAGTAAGAAGTGAGGGCTCTAGATACGGATTGGATGCGTTTAGCTCAGGGAGTCCGGTACATTGTTTTGCTTTTTTGGGGTTTCGGTAACAGGGCCTTGCCAGCAGGGCACTGGGCGACTGTGAGGCGGCATTAAGTCGGGGTATAAACACACTCTTCTGTCCAATCAAAAACATTAAACAGGTTCTCCCCACTCAGTGAAGCATCCACTGAGAAAATTGATGAACGTGCTCTATTATTGGCGATTCTATTACGGAACATGAAATAGGGACACCAGCCACCAAGTCCAATATTTACCGGGAGCCAAGGCCCTGGCACAATCTCTAGCAAAATTTAAAAAGTGCTGGCTAATGCTACCGGGTAAAACAGTAAGATTGTTATTCATGCGGCGGGCGCTAATTGATGTTGCTCGAAAGTGGGATCACTAAAAAAACATTAAAGGGGTGTGTGAATTTGGGCAAGCGTGTCAGAACTTTTAATATCTCGGTCCCCCCCCTGTTACGTGTGATGAGATGCATAGCAGATTGTCTCATCAATGGCTGGTTTGTTAAGTGGTGCCCGAGAAAAATAGGTTTCATAGACAATTGGAGACCCTTTTGGGCAGACTAAATGTTGAAAGAGATGGGTTTATCCTCCTGGGGTGGTGTGCGCTATTCTCTAGGAAATATGGCACCGAGTATTAGGTTGTACTGCTAACGGGCAACCGGTCAGAGCACGAAGACATGGGCTAAACCGACAGTATGCAGCCGCCTCGCGTCACAGAAGTCAGTTAATCTCAGCAAACTAGAGACAATTCCTCAGCATATCCAAAACCTCAGAACAACTTGATGATGTAACAGAAACCATGGACTCTCTCTTTTCTAGCATTTTAAATACAGTTGCTCCTTTACGCTTAAGGAAGGATAAGGAAAACAGTCTGACACCGTGGTATAATGAGCACACTCGCACCCTAAAGAGAGCAGCCCGGAAAATGGAGCACAGCTGGAGGAAAACAAAACTAGAGGTATTTCGTATTGCTTGGAGGGAAAGTAACCTATCCTACAGAAAAGCATTAAAAACTGCTAGATCTGATTACTTTTAATCTCTTTTAGAAGAAAAGAAACATAACCCAAGGTATTTATTCAATACAGTGGCTAAATTGACGAATAATAAGGCATCAACAAGTGTTCACATTTTCCAACATCACAGCAGTAATGACTTTATGAACTACTTTACTTCTAAAATCGATACTTTTAGAGATACAATTGTATCCATGCAGCCGTCAGCTACAATATCACATCAGACAGTGCACTATAGATCCCCTGAGGAACAGTTCTACTCATTCTCTACTATAGGAGAGGAAGAATTGTATAAACTTGTTAAATAATCTAAACCAACAACACATTTGTTAGACCCTATTCCATCTAAGCTCATAGAAGAGGTGCTTCCAGAAGTCATAGATCCTCTTCTGACTATTATTAATTCCTCATTGTTATATGTCCCCAAAACCTTCAAACTGGCTGTTATTAAGCCTCTCATCAAAAAACCACAACTTGACCCCAAAGAACTAGTTAATTACAGACCGATCTCGAATCTTCCTTTTATGTCCAAGATACTAGAAAAGGTAGTATCCTCACAATTATATTCCTTCTTAGAGAAAAATGGCATCTGTGAGGATTTCCAGTCAGGATTTAGACCGTATCATAGTACTGAGACTGCTCTCCCTTAGAGTTACAAATGACCTGCTCTTATCATCTGATCGTGGTTGTATCTCTCTATTAGTGCTATTAGATCTTAGTGCTGCGTTTGACACTATTGACCACACCATTCTTTTGCATAGACTAGAAAACTTTGTTGGCATTAATGGAAGTGCATTAGCATGGTTTAAATCGTACTTTTATGACCGGCATCAATTCGTAGCAGTGAATGAAGAGGTATCATATCGATCACAAGTGCAGTATGGAGTACCTCATGGCTCAGTACTAAGGCTGTTACTCTTCACACTTTTCATGTTACCCTTGGGAAATATCATCAGGAAACACTGTGTTAGCCTTCACTGTTATGCTGATGATACTCAGCTCTATATTTCTTCGCGGCCCGGCGAAACATACCAATTTGAAAAACCTAACGGAATGCATAGTTGATATAAAAAAACTGGATGACGAGTAATTTCTTACTGCTAAATTCTGAAAAAACAGAGGTGTTAATTATAGGACCTAAAATCTCTGCATGTAATAACCTAGAATGCTGTCTAAGACTTGATGGCTGCTCTGTCAATTCTTCGTCATCAGTCAGGAACCTAGGTGTGCTATTTGATCGCAACCTTTCCTTAGAAAGCCACGTTTCTAGCATTTGTGCATTTTTTCCATCTAAAAAATATATCTACAAATTACGGCCTATGCTCTCAATGTCAAATGCAGAAATGTTAATCCATGCGTTTATGACCTCAAGGTTAGATTATTGTAATGCTTTATTGGGTGGTTGTTCTGCGCGCTTAGTAAACAAACTCCAGTTAGTCCAAAATGCAGCAGCTAGAGTTCTTACTAGAACCACGAAGTATGATCATATAAGCCCGGTCCTGTCAACACTGCACTGGCTCCCTATCAAACATCGTATAGATTTTAAAATCTTCCTTATTACTTATAAAGCCCTGAATGGTTTAGCACCTCAGTATTTGAATGAGCTCTTGTTTCATTATAGTCCTCCACGTCCGCACCGTTCTCAAAAATCTGGCAATTTGATATTACCTAGAATATCAAAGTCAACTGCGGGCGGCAGATCCTTCTCCTATTTAGCGCCTAAACTCTGGAATAACCTACCTAACATTGTTCAGGAGGCAGACACACTCTTGCAGTTTAAATCTAGATTAAAGACCATCTCTTTAAACTAGCGTACACATAACACATTAATATGCTTCTAATATCCAAATCCGTTATAAAGGATTTTTAGGCTGCATTAATTAGGTAACCCGGAACCGGGAACACTTCCCATAACACCCGATGTACTTGCTACATCATTAGAAGAATGGCATCCATGCTAATATTAGTCTGTTTCTCTGTTATTCCGAGGTCCACCAGATCCAGTCTGTATCCAAGTCAGAGGGTCACTGCAGTCACCCGGATCCAGTATGTATACAGCCCAGATAGTGGATCAGCACCTAGAAAGGACCTCTACAGCCCTGAAAGACAGCGGAGACCAGGACTAGAGCCCCAGAGACAAATCCCCTGTAAAGACCTTGTCTCAGACGACCACCGGGACTGAGCCTGGTTTCTCCCAAGGTTTTTTCTCCATTCTGTCACCGATGGCGTTTTGGTTCCTTGCCGCTGTCACCTCTGGCTTGCTTAGTTGGGGACACTTCATTTACAGCGATATCGTTGACTTGATTGCAAATTATTGCACAGATACAATTTAAACTGAACTGAGCTGCATGGTGACATCACTGAATTCAATGATGAACTGCCTTTAACTGTCATTTTGCATTATTGACACACTGTTTTCCTAATTAAATGTTGTTCAGTTGCTTTGACAGAATCTTTTTTGTTTAAATCACTATATAAATAAAGGTGACTTGACTTGTTCTGGTGAAAAATGACTGAATGAATAATACTGAAAGTAGGTTAAGAAGATTTTAAAAATGTGCCCCCTAAAAGTGGCCTTGGTCTACACTGCAAATGTACATTGATTGGACCAACCTTGAATAATAGTTTTTTCTTATTATTAAGCAAGTTTATATACAATTTACATTTGATTTTACTTGTGATTTGAAATGTTGATCGAAAGTGAACTGACTTGCAGTGAAAGGAACTTTAATGACAACCCTTCAGTCGTTACTATATTCACAGCACAGCCTTTCATATCGTACTGTATAATTAAACTTAGGTAGCAAAAACACAACTAGAGCTGGGACCTGAATTATTGTAAATCATTTAAAACCCTCAAATTTTATGTAGACACTAAAATGCTCAAAAAAAAAAGAAAAACAGCAGTTTAGCTACATGTATTTTTACTTGTTAAATTGGTCCATAATGTCATTCTTTGTGTTCATTTAGTAAAGTGTCTTAATTTTCCTTTAGATTTTTACAGTATTAGGCTTCTTAGCCATTTCAGATTTCTCAACATGTATTTAAAATACAGAAAACATCAAGATGCAACATGACTTGATTTCCAAGACATGACTTAAATGTTTAAATCACAGCAATGGCCTCATCAATAAGTGCACATGGGTTACGGGAATACAAACAGATTTTTTTTTTTTTTTCTTAAAAAGCACAAACTGCTTTATTTCTTTCTTGATAATTTCCAATAAAAGGGCAAATATGATAACATTTAATATGATAAACAACACAGTGATAAATATCTATTAAAAATAAATGTAAAAGAAAAGTGAGTAAATCATCGCTGGCCCTTTAAATACAGGTCTAAAAAAAAGCAAAAGGGCAATAATGAGTCTGTACAGATGTGCAGCAATTATCAAGAAGCAATTTTACTGTTGAAGGTGACGTGTTCGAACAGCGCCAATGAACACCCAAGCAAATAAACCTCTAAAATAACTATGAGCACTGCAGAAATCAATTAAAAAGGCATTACAATTGTCCAACAGTTCAACCAAAGGGAAAAGGACAGGTTGCATTTTCATTAATGCTCCAATATCAAATATGAACGAACATGTGCTGATGGTTATAGTTCTGTACAGCTGTAGTATAACGAAGCACCGTCAAAACCAACATTTCCTGTGCACTTCATATCTGCAGTCATGATCCCCATGAGCCCACAGAGATGGCAACATTGACAACACGAGCACTCATTCGCACACACATTTGGACCCTGATGGTTACAGATAGGCTGTTTATTGCTTGTGCAACCCTCACACTCCTGTGACCGACTGGTAAAATGTTTCTCTACCAAATCAAATAAAGATTGAACAACATACTGTAACATTTCCCATCAGCGTTCACGACAGCACAACACTCCCACTGACATCACCACAAACATCCTCACATTACACAAGTGCCCATATATCCCACCCGCCTGATCACATCAAACACAGAGCAAGCGCTTCTTAATGCTTCCGACTATAACATGTTTATTCCACACACGCACACCGCCACCACTCAAGCTCCATCATGCAACACCTTTAAGGATCACTTGTTGCTTGCCATTTACACAACACATGAAAAGCAGCTGTAAAATAAGAGAAAGGTTCATGTCCTCCATGCTTGGATTGAACAATGTCCTCAAATTTGGGTTTGAAGTTTTTTTTTTTATTGAATAAAAGGTTGTTGTTTTTTATAATAGAGCAAATAGGCATGATTACTATACACACACACATATATACATGTGTGTATATATGTGTGTGTGTGTATATATATATATATATATATATATATATATATATATATATATATATATATAATATATATATAAAAGTTAAAACTCCATGGTACCCAGTAAAAATGACTAATGCCACACCGCAGCTCTGGAGCGTCTGTTGATCTGCATGTCAGTCAAAACCTCGAGTCCAATCAGCTGGCTCAGTTTGGCAATGTGGGCATGGAGACGTGAGAGCTGGAAGAGGAGATACGCTTCCTGTTTTTCTGTTTGCAGACTTTGATGGAGGGAGCGAGATACACTGGGGTGTGTTTGCCACTTTTGTGAACCGTTATTCTTCACTTGAAAATGTCAAATAAAATGTAAATAAATAAAGTTGATCTGGAAAAGTCTGCGCAGAAGAGTCCAAAACTATTGTCTATTTATAGTTTACATTTATATATATATATAGATATTCATAACTCTCTATGTGATGTTTATTAATAATGTGTTCCGATTTGTGGAGTTGGTGATCCTGTGCGTTAGTCCCGGAGTACAGAGAGAGAAAGAGAAAGAGAAAGAGAAAGAGAGAGAGAGGGAAGAGGAGGTCCTACAGACAGCCGTGTCATGTGATCAAGAGGTCCATTTATTAGGCTTTGCCTTCCTCCACTCCGACCGACTCTGGTTTGATGGCTCCAGTTCGAGCAGCTTTGACTTGTACTGACGGCAGCTGCTCCTGGATCTTGCTGGGAATCACTGATGAGCTCTTGGCTTCACTGACAGCCTGACGCGCGTCACGCAGAGCCTTCACCTGTACCCAAAACAACAGAAAGGCTCAATACTGGAGCAGTACCTCACCAACGCTTCACTGAGACTAACACTGGAAGTCAAAAGACTTCTGGAAATAACTGCTTTTCATGATTCAACTGGGTAATACGCTGAACAGTCAATACAATAAAAAACAATACTTTTAATATAGACAAATTATTAGAATTTATAAGGGTATTTTATAGTCTTTATTATAACGGAGCTCTTTGGAATGCAATACAAATGCGTCAGCCTTGGTAACGCAAGCGCAAAATAAACAGCGATATGGACGATGATCAGATATTTCTGTTTTTGGGACTCCTTTTTTTTCCTGATATTTGCTTTGTTCACGTGACGTGAAAAATAAAATAAACAGAAGGCAACGACAGGTATAATATCAGTAAGCGTAAATGTTTCTTCCACAGACGAAACGGTCTCAGACATTTTTTTTTCTTTTTTATATTGAACGCAGCGTAGCGGTTTATTTTGCTGTTTGATGAAATTGCGCACTTCCGCTTAGCTATGGAGAAACTGGCAACCAGGCAACAGAGTGGTGACGTCACACACACATGCACTCTAACAGCACGGCTAAGCACGGTTGTCTAACCGTGCCGAGAATGGTTTGTAATCGTGCCGCGACATACCAGGCTCACGTGGAAATACAACTGTAACTGCCAGTCCTCAGAACAGTTTGGCTCGATGCCAGGTGTTGAAAAAAAAAAAAAAGAAAGGGAAATAAAAATTTATTTGAATCGAAAAAATTGAAAATCGAATGCCAACCCACTGAACGAATATACAAATAATCGAATATTCTGGTCCAGCCCTAATATATATTAAGCCACATGGTCAATTTGGCATCAAATGTGCTGTTTATTGCTATTAATTTTCTTATGTATTGTCTCATTAGAATGCTTACTCAGAATGAAGCAGGTGTTCACATTTTTACTATGATTGTTATATCTGTCCATTAAAAAAAAAAAAGAAAAGAAAACACACATGGATCATTTTTACCTTCATATTTACTGATAGATTGCTTTTTACTGTATGTTATTTCCCTCAATAACACATACGAAACATCACCAAAAACAGTAAAATATCAAGATTTGGGCTGGATGATATGAGCAAAAAAAATATCACAATATTTTTCCACATCACAACATTCATTTTTTAACAATAGGGAAAGAATTGTTTGTTAGACCTTGAGAATTAATGTAAAGATGTATAATTTAGAGCCTCATGTAATCAGTTTTATTTCCCCGAATTCGGTTTTCCATTTAAATTTTTTCTAGATACTGTAGATTATGTATTATCATAATTATCATATTAGCATTTTCATTTCTATTTTGTCAAATAAGCTGTTGGACAACAGAACCTGTATACTGTACAAATCAATATGAATGAAAACACTTCTTGGTTGTATGATATTCCTAAATCTTAAAAAAAAAAATATTATTATTATTATTAATTATTATCATTATTAATAATAATAATAATAATAATAATAATAATAATAATAATAATAATAATAATAATGTCACATTTTTATAAATTGTATTTTTTTTAATTATTTTAAGTAATTTAGAATTTTACTATACTACAGTAATATATTTGTCAAATTCTTCAATTTAAACCAAACTTTTATTTTGACAGGTTGTAGTGAAGATCTTTAAGTTCCTGTGTATCTGACGAGTTTTCTCCAAAAAAAATTAAACTCTCATTCAAAGTACAGACTTTAAAGTGACACACATCTGATTATCTAGATATATGCTAAATACAGAAAGTGTAACTTCATGCAGATATCTTGATTTTTTCCCCCCTGATAACACTGATATTGATTTATCGCCCAGCCCTATCAAGTCGCTGTATCACACAGCCTCACTTTAGAGACAGAACAAACCTCAATCATTACATGTAAAGTTTCATCTTTACAGATTTGCATTTTGGTTTTGATGTAAATGTGATCTAATGAAACATTGTAAAGCATGAAAATAAGAAAGAAGTAGATGAGATGTCATTACCTATGCTCACAGTGGGTGGCTCACCTTCACACCGTCCTCAGGGCCCTTCACGCCAGGCTCAGGGTTGGAGGGAGGTGTGCTGTGGTGCGGTTCACGCCCCGGACTGGGGTAGGGTGGCGAGCGGATGATGACAGTCTTGTTGACCTGCATGACGGGCCGTTGGATGGGGTTGGGGAAAGGGCCGCTGGTGGGGGGCCTCATGTGCATGACCATACTGCCCTGAGGAGCCGACACCTGCAGCATCAGACAGCAGACGAGTGTTAGCGGTGTGTAAAACGTCCTCTAGGGTCAAGGTTAGGGACAGACGTGAGCCATACCTGCTGCTGTGTGTAATGTCCTGGCAGAGAGACGACCACTGCAGGGGCTCCGGGGCCAGAGGGTTTGCCACTAGGACTAGCAGAACCGGGTCTGAGATGAAACAGTCCGACACAAGACCTCATGAATAAACAAAGACACTTAGACATGAAAAGCCTTCCTGTGACTGACAGGCTTCAAAGACAACATTTCAAAACATTCACAAATGGTCTTAATTTGGATTTTTTTTTTTCATTTAAAATGTTTAATAAGGTTTAATAAGGTTTGTGTCTATTAAGGCCCTGATATACTACAAGTTAAATCGAAGAACAAACTGATGCAATGTAATTTCGAACTAAATCGGGCCAAATCAGGTTTGTTTTGGGAGTTGGAAATGGCTTGCCAAAGCGAATTTTCCTGAAAAGTTTGTTCCAGCAGCAAAACACCTTTGTACTACCATTGTCGTCTTTTATATGGAACTCTTCTCTGGGTTAATTTCGTCTGTTGAGTCCCTGGAGGCGAGATGTCCGCGCAGTGGAGAGACGCTTTATAGTAGCAAATTACACTTTGCTTTTGATAATGAGATGCTGGCACTGTTTTTCATGTTTAATACTGCTGATTGTTTTTAAGCAATATACTGAATAAAGTGCCATTTAAATACACGTGACCTGACTTCACGGGAGTGCGAATTTGCAGAGCTCATGCAAACATGCTCATGTTGCTATAAACAGATGCTTTTAAAAAAATTCTTGCTGTTCTCTCCATATTTGTTGTTTGTTACTGAAAGGAAAGTGCACAGCACATATTTACATATTTATACAAATGTCGCTTTCAGAGCGGGTGGCGTCGGGATGTTAGATAACAGTATACCGCTGCTCACGTATTTCATACTTCATTTTACCTCTAAACAAAGAAAAAAAAGATCACTACATTACTTTTTTTCATCCATTTAAATTTTAACAATGAACCATTGTTGCATAACACTTTTCTTGCAAGGTTCATACAGATAAAGCAAAATGAAATTCCAGGACTTTCAAGGTCTTTTCATGCACTACTTTTTGGTTTTCAAGGACTAAAATCACTGATCTCACTTACAAAACTATAATTATCTTTCAAATTCTAATAAATAGACTAACAAAACAAAATGGTACAAATAAAGTGCACCACATGCAAAGCATTCAATGACTGTGGCAACTTTGACATTTGAAAGGATGCTATGGCGAAGTTATCGCTTTATTCAACCTGATTTTTTTTCATGAACATATGATACAACCTGAAGAATGAAAGCTATATCATAGACCTGTAAAACTATGAGCAATACATTAGCTCGGGAGATGAGACAAAATACAGATACTTGTTTAACTGGAACAAGACAATGTTTTAATACTATTTTTAAGAAATGTTCAGTGACAAAATATTTGTCTTTTAATCACAAAATGCAAAACAATGCAGTTGTATTTTGAAATGTTTTAACTAATCTAGGGCAGTAACTAATGATAACAATTAAAATAAAGAAATCTACTAATTATAAAACAGAAATGAGTAATCTGATATTTATTTAGCAATAAAAATAGACCCAAGTGAAAAACAGGCGTTAATATGATTATATTTATAAATAAAATAACGATGGGGCAATAATAATAGGTTCAAATAAAGTATCAATACTAAGTAATTATATTGTTAAAATACACAATCTAATATTCCTATACATATGTGACCCTGGAGCACAAAACCTTAAGTTGCTGGGGTATATTTGTAGCAATAGCCAAAAATACATTGTATGGGTCAAAATTAATGATTTTTCTTTTATGCCAAAAATTATTAGGATATTAAGTAAATATCATGTTCCATGAAGGTATTTTGTAAATTTCCTACTGTAAATGTATTAAAACTTAATTTTTGATTAGTAATATGCATTGCTAAGAACTTCATTTGGACAACATTAAAGGCGATTTTTTTCAATATTTAGATTTTTTCGCACCCTCAGGCTCCAGATTTTCAAATAGCTGTATCTTGGCCAAATATCCTATTATGTCCTATCCTAATAAACCATACATCAATGGAAAGCTTATTTATTCAGCTTTCATATGATGTATAAATCTCAATGTCGTAAAATTGACCCTTATGACTGGTTTTGTGGTCCAGGGTCACATATGAACATTACCAACTAAAGTACATTATGTATTATAACAAATTCCTCCAGAGGGCGTCAACGGCCTGTGATGTTTCATTTTACAGTGCGATTTAAATCCTTGCTTAATACTGGCCAAACAATGTTTAAATCCATTTAATTTTAATATTTGGCCACATGCAAACTCAAGCGAGGGTTTAAAATATTATGAAATCGTGATGGACAACAAATCGCAGATTTAGAGATATGTTGATGTATTCTCCTGTGTTGGCATAGGTTTATAAATGATTTACGTTACAAATTTAGTGTGATAACACAGTTTTCCCAGATGAACGTAAAGCAACCCAAACTCACAGCTTATACAGAGGAAGAGTTTGTTGACCGAGCTGCTGAGTTGGAGACGTGCTTCACGCTTGTAAATGATAACAGTGCAACACAAAGCGCATCAGACTTTATATGCATTCCCAAACACACAGCACATGCAATAAATGACCGAAAAATATAATGCAAGCACTATCAAAAGTTTTACCAAACCCAATTTTATACTGATATCGCAAGACCACTTTTCACCTAGAAGTATTGTCACGTTTAATATCACGAGATCTCATCCACTCTCGAAAGCCAGGTGAAATGCATTTATATCAGACGCGCAGCATTGTTAATTTTGAATGAAAAGATTGTTTTTAATCGACAAAAACAATTAACAGTAATTTCATATATACTGCCTTTTCAAATTTCAAGTCCTTCAAGCACAATAAACACCTTGTATGAACCCTCTTTCTGGACAAAAAAAGACTGAATTTACAGAAAAAATATTTGGGAAAAAAACTTCAGTGTGTCTGCAGCTCACTGTACTGTGGGTGGGGTGTGTGAACCGTCCGCTCACCTGTAGGAGCCGCTGGGTATTCCAGGTGAGTGGTTGGGCTTATCAGAGAACTGAAATCCCTTCATGTCCATCTGGGAAGGCTGCAGAAAGAACATGATTTATCAGAGAGGCATGTCAATAACACACTAGAAGAGACCTGAGGGCAGATATTTCCTGAAACACAGTTTCTCACCTCCCTGTTGCCGCTCATGACAGCTGGCTGGGATCCGGGAGGCATCATGCGGCGTGGAGCTCCCACAGATAGGTTCTGGTTCTGCTGGAGCTGGATGGACTGGGGCAGGAGGAGGTGCTGCTGGGCTGAGCCGTAGCGCAGTTGAGATCCAGGCATGGGCATCGTCACCTGAAAACACACAGCAAAGTCAATGAGAATGTCCATTTGAAAGCAATACAAATCCTGAATAAAGCTGATTCTAGCTGCGCTTCAAGCTGTTGACCGCACACCCGAATCATTTTACATCTGTAACCATGTATTTATGTGCTGCTGCACACTGCTGTCTTATGGCTTTCAAAGAACTTGCCTGAATGAGCTGTGAGTCCATGAGCTGTGAAGTGCCCATCCCAGGTCCCTGATTCATGGGTCCGTCGTACACCAGCTGCTGGCTGCCATTCATGGGCTGGTAGTGAGACCCGGACTGCTGTTTGACCATGTCTGATGGCTGCATGCCAGGAAATGCAGAGTATGGCCCTTTGAGAGCACCACCAGAGAGCACCATGGGACTGGGCTGAGACAGGTTTGGGTGCATGTACACCTGAGACCTGTAAGAGAGGATACCGTGAGAGCGATCAGATTATCACAACAGCAGGATCTGTCAGGGCGGCCATTTTCACCAGCTTAAAACAGACTCAGTATTGTTTCATTGATTCAATTTAACATTTTTGGTGGACCAGATATTCCAAAACTAATATCTTAAGGAAAAATTCTTAAATACTGGAAACTGTATTGGTAAAACCGATTATTGTCAATCTCCACACTTAAACAGATTATCGTCGATCACGACACTTAAACTAATATCTAGATTTAAACCAATTATTTTTGGTCTCTACATTTAAATGTCAGAGAATCCGCTAATGCCTAGTTTACACTACAGAATTTTAAGCCTGATTTGCAATTTAATGAGCTCGTCAAAAGGTTGGACTGTTATCGAGGGAAAATCAGCAGGTGATGAGCGCTCGGCAAGCTTTGTGTGTAAACTACTCAACGACACATTAAAGAGGCTCGCTTACACGTTGCCAAACAAATATTTAAGATGCCAAATGTCAGGACCAGTCGGCCGACTCGACATCACGTGGTGTCAGGTGTCGCAACGAGCTACTGCCAATGAGAGAGCAGGCATGGGTTGAGGTCAGTGGAAGAAAAACAGCAGCAGCAACATGGCTTTAAGAAAAGTTTGGACAAGAAACAGGGCAAAATGTTTCATAACAGCAAACAGCTTGCACCACTAATTTCTTCCCAAAGTCCATTCTCAAATAAACAACAGTTGTTGTCAGCTTGTGTAGTGTGTCACCACATGTTGTGGATCATTTACGTAGTGTCATGTAGTGTGAACACCACAATGACTTCAAGAGACACAGCTTGGCTTAAATTGTCATTCCATAACTCCTAAGACTGCATTAAATCTGTATAAGCTGAAAGTTTTGTAACTTTAATAAGCCTCTACAGTAAGTTACTATTAACACTTTGTTCTATATATATTTTTTTTTTTCATAAAAAGTATATTTTTTCATTACTGACATTTCATTTACTTTTTAAAGCAATGCTTACTTAAATGAAAAAATTTTGAAAGCTACATGGTATTGTTTTATGCTATTGCATAATTTAGTTATTAACCTTAATATTTCGATTTTTTATGATTTTGATTTTCATAATTTAAAATAATTAAATAGTTAAATAATTACAAGGATGTTTCAACAGTTTTCACTATGGTAACAAGAACAGTGATTTTTTTTCTGAATTTTGATGACAACACTTAGTATATGTTACAGTAAAAAAAAAAAAAGTGATATTTTCTTGTCTTTGTCTATATTCTGTAGATTGCATGTCAGTGTAGAACAAGCTTTATACAGCAGTTATTGATACAAATGGTTTGTTTGGTGTTTTAAGAGCAAGTCTTTGCAATGGCATGGGACTTCATTAGTGTAAAAGAGTAGCAGACCAACACCGAATGAAACAGACTGTGAGTGTGGCTGAAGCGGGTGATTTACCTGAAAGGAGGGATGGAGCTGAACATCTCTTGAGACTGAGAGACAGGCAGAGCTCCTCGCAGACCCAGCTGAGCCTGAGCCTGTAGAGACGTGTGCAGAGAGATGGGGATCTGTTGAGGGCTGGCCTGAACACACACACAAAACAAACACAAACGGGTTATTTACAGGCACACACATCCAATGAATGAACCTATTAAAGCCTACTGTATAATTGATGCATTCATTTCTAAGGCCTCTAACATGATCAAACTTTGCTGTTAAACCTGTTGCACACAAGCTACTACATGCCTTCTTTCATCTGATTGATAGTTTAGACTTTTTAAAGTAAAAGGTCTTTTAGTCTGATTGTACAAACTTCCATCTTCAGCACGTGCATCACGTATCATTTGCTGTCAAATCTTTCCAGATTTTTATCAAGTAAACTTAACTTTGATATTGTTAGTAATATATCAAGATGAACACTTATTGGACTGAAGCAGCTTTACTATACTTAATTAACCAGACATCATTTTTTTTTTTTTTAAAAAGCAGTGAGTCTCATATAGGATCATCAGGCTTTTGAGGAACGTTTGTTTCCAGAACCTTTCCTTTCACTGTTCTTCAGCGGAGGAATGACCTTAGATGATCACAAATCTTTTGAGAAATGTTTATTTGTTCATCTCATCATTGTATTGCATTGGATTATTTGTTTTGATCATTCAGATAGCATCTTACTAAGATATAATGATCTCATTGATTTACATTAGAAGCATCAGAACACCATCTTACCTTTTGTCCATATAAAAACCAGCATACCTGCACCAAATTGTATTTTTTTGCTCAATTTAAGTCTGAGCTAACAGAGCAGTTTTTTCCTCCATATTCACACTATATCAGACATAAATGAGTCATAAAAGCCTGACGGATCAAATACGATACTCAAAAATTTTTAAGATTTTGTCTAAAGGTCTATTAAATACTTCTGTTTCAAAAAACATTCTTCTGACTATTATTTCCTATGCAGGGCTTTGTGATCATTGGATAAAGATTGCTGCTGGGGCAGATTTCTGTATACCTGTAAGTCATTCTTGAATTAATAAATTGCATTTTACTAGTGTACAAAAATTGGCCAATAAAACCAAAACATGTTTATAGGCCTGCTGTCACATCTTTAAAGATCCCTGATATTTGAAGCATGTGGAGCCGCTGCCCGCAAGATACTTTCATTCAAAACATCCACATTTCTCAGGCACAGGAATGATAAATCCGTGAATTGTTGAGTCACTGTAGACACGTACCTGCTGGTAGCTGGGCTGCTGAGTCAAAGGCGGCACAAGCCGCGGCTGACTAGAGAACACATGACCGTCTAGATAGAGAGGAGGGATGTGACTGCCTGTGACACACACACACACACACACACACACACATCACAAAAGGAATTAGAGCCATGCACAACCACTGCATGTGACACTGTATGAGAGAGCGATGAGATGCTGACCTTGCATGGAGACAGAAGGCGCGACAGATGCCACAGGCATGGGCGGCATGGACACTCCACCGAAGGAGCTGTAGCTGACGCCGCTGGAGGAGCCCACACTGCAGGCAGGCTGAGCGCCGGAGATCGCGCCCCCCGGGGAGCCCTGCTCCGGAAGAGCCTGAGAGTTCTCCCACGCTTTACGTGCCGACTCCATCTGAGACCACAGAGACACGCTGGTGAGGAGCACTGATGGACACCAGAGTTTGGAAACAACTGGTGCTTCCATTATCCAGGGTTCTACCGCATTCTTAACGTTACTTCACTCAAGTATTTGCATCCTTCTGAACAGATGCATGTTATAATACCAGATTAAGAAGTTTGTCAAGACAAATTTAAATGTCTTAAGAAAGCCTGACCAGAAAGACAGTTTTTAAAGCTTTACATTTGAAGTTGTACAAGGCTTAAGCAGACAGGCATTCACAAAAGTAATATGTATGTTCTAGCATGTAGATAACTGTTACTAACATGCTTTTAACAACTATCATGTAGTTGAAGGTTAACATTTGTTTTAGCCTGTTGCTAGCAAGTTGTTAGTTTTTAACATGTTCTGAAGTTTAGAAGAACATGTATTAGTTTTTCAAACATTTCTTACGAGTTGCTTGCATTTTTAAATAAAGCTAGTATGTTTTTTATATATTGCTAACCTGCTTTACCATGTTAACGTAATTTAACATGTTGCTAACATATTTTAACAGTGTTAGACACTGCTAACATTTGTACAATCTAGCATTATTCGCCACACTGTTGGCATGTTTTAACATTTAACATGCTTTCACATTTTAACATTTTGTTAGACATTGTTAACATTTTTTAAATGAAACCACAATGTTTTACCATACTGATAACATAATTCAATGTTAGCATGTTTTAACATTGTTATGCATTGCTAACATTTTTAAACATTAAAGTGCCTCCATTATGCAATTTCGAATATTGCCTTTCATGCAGTGTGTAATGGAGCGGTCTGTGAATGCAAATCTGCAAATAACAAGACCAATAACAAAGGACTGGGCCATCTGACCAATCAGAGCAGAGTAGGCTCACAGAAAGACTGAATCTTAGAACTGCTTCGTATGAATCGTTTATGAATCATTTAGAAATGCGGTGAAATTAAACATATGAGAAAACAATAGTGTTTTTGACCTTGCATGCATGTAAACCTGTTGTAGGGGACTCCCAAAACAATATTAGGAACCTTAAAAATGGTATAATGGGGCACTTTAACGTAGCATGTTTTAAAACATACATAGTGTTTTAGCATGCTGCTAACATGTTTTAACATTATATTAGATGTTGCTAACAATTTAATATGAAGCAAGAATGTTTTAACACTGCTAACACGTTTTAATAGTTTAACATGTTGCTAGCATGTTTTACTGAATTGTTAGCATGTTTCTAACATGTTAACACGTTACTAAGTGTCAGTTAACATGTTGGTAGCATGTCCTAAGCTAAACCTGGCAAGAGACAGACTATTTCAAGAAACAAGGAGAATCTAAAACTCTTAAGCTTCTCTTCAGAAATGTGCTGTTTCCAGTGTTAGTGGAGGAGAGTCACCAGCACTCAAAATCAAAACCTGAGATGATGTGGCGGTACGCATTACCTTGAGCGTGAGGTCCGCAGTAGGGAAGCTGATGGGGTTGAGGTTTATTCCGGGCTGCAGGTGGTCTCTGCGGAGCATCGGGATGGCTTGAGTCAGACCCGCCTGTGCACACACATTAACAACAGTATAAACACTCAATGCTTTTTTAGATAATGCTAACAATGTAAATGCTGGGCTGAGAGCTCATGTACACACATTCCCAGAGAGTGCGTCTTGCAGCTTGGTGACGGGGTTGGACACAGGCACTGGTGTGGAACCTGGAGGAAGGCTGAAGTCAGAATCCTTCGCGCTGACGCCAAACTCAATTGGCGGCACAGGGATAACGTTGTCCACGTGAATGTCCACTCCGTTGACGGGAGTGATGGGTCCCTCCAGACGCTCCATGCCTTCAGAGCCCTTGCGGTTCTTCAGCGAGCGCTCGTTGCCGATGGGACCGGGTTTGTGTTCTTTACTCTGCTCGGGTCCTGCATCTGAATCCTGAAAGACAGGACAGAGGGACTTTACTCTGAGGCTCAGCTCACTGAAAACAATGCCAAGAGTTTCTTAAAGAAGAATGACCTGTACCTCTGAATTGGGTTCACTTCCCGTGTAGGAAACCTGCTTTGTCCATGAATCACCACCTGACGACTGGACAGTCAGAGCTAGGAGGAAAAACAAAGTCATTTAGAAAAAGTCTCTTAATTATGTATCTTGACACACTTGTTATAAGCAATTATCTGTATAACCTGTGCTGTTCGTCTCCCAGATTTCTGTTCCCAAACTGCTGGCGGACAGCGTCTCCTCGGGCTGCTCGATGGACATACTGCCCTGCTTCTTGGCAAAACGAGGCGGCATTTTCGATGCAATTGCTCTGTTCTTTACCGAACCCTTAAAGTGCACAAACCAAATAACTACAATATCCACTCTAGATATAATTCATGTAGTTAAAAAACTTAAGCTGTTATTATCTTTTCGATTATCAGACCATGAGCCCAAGGGATTACTTACTGGAGGGCCCTGATCCTTCCTCCTGCGATCGTCATCCTGTGGGCGGCGCTGTTTTTTGGACAGAGCATCCTGGAAAACCTCTGGACTGGGTACAGAAGCTCCCGAGTCGCTCTCAACTGTAGGAAACACAAGGGACAACTCCTTCAGATCCATTACTGAAGAACACCACACGAGTCACACTTGAAAAACGAATGACATCTACCAGTAATTACTGGCACAGCACTGTTAAAACAGTTGAGTAATTCTTTACAGTACAGTCTCTTAATTTACTGTACCTTTATGGATATGAAGTAACAAGTCTGTTCACCACATTACAATACCCCTTTGTTGTGGTGTTAAAAATAGTTTCAAACTATTAACAGACTTGAGCGGTTTCTAAACAATGTGCTCTTGGAGGGCCAGTGTCAACCTAAGAGTCAACCTACTCAGACACACTTGCCTGGACGTTTCTAGTAATCTTAAGGACTAGGGATGCATGATTTTGGATTTTTGCAGATATGCCAATATTTTTCAACTAATTTTGGCCGATACCAATACCGATATATTTTGTTTTGTTTGGAAACAACACAAGTCTCCCTTGTTATTTTTTATATTGGTTAGTTTTTAACAAAAACGTATTTGTTAGAATTAAAATAAACAATAATGAAGGTTTTTTAACAGTACATTGAAGTTTTTAAATAACTATAAATAAACTATATATATCTCAATCGCTGCATTATTTCCCCAGAAAGATGCCATGTTAACCCTAACATTTTAAGATTTAACATTTGTAGATGGTCTAAAGCAAAAGAGTTGTAAAAATTCTGAAAATCTTTTAGAGCTTATGATTTGTTTAAAAAAATAAAACATTACACATTAATGAATAAATCAGTATATATAAAATTATTTAATTTACAAGTGTAATGTTTGTGATTTTTTTTTCATATATAATAAGCTACAGCTATTGACCTTTAAATCAAAACATACTCATTATTTATTTAATTAGAAACACAGTATAAATGTTATTTGTGTATGCTATTTTACTTTTAATTTAATTAGAAGTAGGCCAACAGTGTCACCTACAGATTAAAACTCCTTACCGAACGGGCGTTAGGACCTGGGAGAGGCTGCAAAATATTATCTATTGCAGGTCATATACAGACAAAACTTTGCTTCAAGAATAAGCCATACTGCGGATGTGATCTAATCACTAGCAAACCCTGAGCACATGCAAGTTAATGTATTCCTCTTATCGGCAAGACATATCGGCATAATTTTTCATATCAGGCCGATGCTGATATTCACATTTAATGCCATTATCGGCCGATTCCGATATCAGTCCGATAATATCATGCATCCCTATTAAGGACCTTGACTAACTGATTCAGATGCATTTATTCAGGGTTGGAATAATTCTCTGAAGGACTGTGGTCCTCCAGGAGCAGGACTGGACTCCTCTGCTGCAGACTATTATTGAACTTTTCTGGCTACATCACCTCAGGGTTGCATTAGTTTTATATGGTCTCAACAGTTTGAAGTCAAATTATTCAGCATTGGAGAGGCACTTCTATCACAAACAAAAACATCTGGCTTACTTGGGTATGTATTCAGGTCATATTGGGACAGTGGTTCTGTCATGTCCCCCTTCATGTTTCTGGGTTTCAAGTCTTTCTCTATGATCTTCCCTGTTGCTTCAGTAGTGCTGGTGTCGTCGTTCTGCTCTACACTGTACACAGACGCCGAGCTCAGGCCAGTAACCGATTCTTCTGGAAGTCTGCACAGAGCGAATTAAAGCACATTCATAGTATGAATTTCAGTGGTACTGGTTTTATTGTATAAATATGCTTAGCTAATGTTTTAAAGAAACATACCGTTTATTGTTGGAAGCAACACCGTTCTGCCAGCTCTCGTTTCTACCGAAGGAACCTGCACTTGCCTGCGAGTCTGTCTTGTTGTTTTCCATCACAGTGGTATCACTCTTCCGGTTCTGTCTGTCGACCACTGGCCGCTGACTAGAAAAGCTCCGCTTGGAGAGCTCTCTCTTTTCAGAGCCAGGTTCTCCGTGACCTGTATCTGCGAGTGCGTCACCATGCTGTCTCCGTTTCTCCCTCCAGTCACTGAAATCGCTGTTCTCAGAGCCGGTTTCCCAGTCCTCAACCTGACTCTGACCTGTGATTTCCTGTGACCGTCCTCCAGAGTAGTGGTTGGGCCAGTGCTCCTCTGCCCCCTTTGAACGAGCAGGCCACTGATTGGCAATGTCTCCGTTAATGTAGTCCTCACTATTCCACTGACCTCCTCCTTCACGCTCTTGACGCAGACGCCTGAAGCGTGGGGGTTTATCCTGGCGTGGAGGACGGCGCCTTCTCAGGGGCCGGTTGTCAGGATTATCATTATCAAGGTAGTAACCCCCATCTCTCTCCTCGACACCGTTCTCTGCAAAGGAGCCTGTTAATTTAGAGGGGTAATTCAGGGCCTCGCGTTCTGACAAACGTTTGGAATAGGAGTCCGCACCGAAGCTGTAGCCATTCTCATGCATGGAATTGCTTCCAAACTGGGTTCCTCTCCCTCTCCACGTTGAAATATCCCTTGAGCCAAACCCACGGTTGTATCCAGCATTAAGGCGAGGGGGCAATGACCTTCCAAAGACTCGAGCAGATTTCATCTTGTCCCTGGAATCACTATTGCCGATCTGATCATCGGTGTAGACCTTGTTTGATCTCCACGACTCCTTATCGGCCCTCTTGACCTCTCCAGACACAGGATATGAAGCCTCTCCATTCTCAGTTGCCTTCTGGCGTGGACGCTTGGGCTGCTCCTCGTATTCTGAGGCCTCGCTGTGAGTCTCGCTCACATTACGTCTACGAGGTTTGCCTCTTTGCAGATCTTCGCTCCTAAAATCTCGAGTACCACGTCCTCGTGCAGGCCTCTGTGCACCTGTGCTATTGTAGGCTCCTCTGTTGCTGTCGCTTCGTCCTCCACGACTGCCACCACGAGAATTGAACTCTCTAAAGCCCCGGCCACGTCCACGACCCGCTCCCCTGGCCCCAGCGAATGCCTGCTCCTCATCTATGAATATCCAGTTGTTGCGGCGCAATGCTGGTGGATCTCTGCTGTCAGAGCTGTCCACAGACTGACTCTTGGCACTATCCCAGCAGTTCTCTTTGTGGAAATTTTCAGGCAGGTTGCTCGTTTTCTCCACCCTGGGAGCTTCCATGTGTTTTTCCTCAGGAGAGGGAGCGGGTGGTGGCACGGAGTGCCTGTTAGACAGAAGAGGGGCATCTTTCTTCAGGTCATAGACGTTGGTGACCACTTCCTTCTCCAGCCTGTATGGGACAGGCTTCTCCTCGGGCTCAGTTTTGGGTTTCTCATTCTCTTTATCTTCCACCTTCAAAGGCTTCAGCACAGGTTTCTTGATGGGTCCTGTCCTCCTAAGGGTTCTGCTGCTGGACTCAGACGGCTGACTAATGCTACTGCTGCTGCTTGAACCTTGATCGGACCACTGCGCCTGACCACTGCCATCTTTCCTCAGACTAACCACATCTTTCCTCCAGAAATCAGAGTCGTAGCTCTTGTCCTTGTTGTCGAAGGCCTCATCATGTGTATCAGTACCTTCTTTCTGATGTCTACCAGAGGAGACGTCCCTGTGCTCACTTTCTCCAGGATGGGTCCTACTGAGTATCAATGGTTGATTGGTTCCCTCATAGGTAACTTCTCGCTGAGACCCCAGCGACACGTCTGAGCCTCTGCCTTGCCGGAAGCCTTGATGGGGCAGTTCCTCTGCTGGACTGTCTGCAGGGTCATGACCTCGGTCTTCATATGAGTCATGTCTGGAGCATGGCCGGTTACTCCTGTCATCCACCTGAGCCCTGTCACCATTCTCATGCTGTCTCTGGTAGGGTGGGGTGAAACTGCGTGCAGACGAGTAGCTGTCTTGGTTCCAGACTTGGTAAGGCTCAGTGGATGGCGCCCTCCTCTCCTGATGCATGCTGGGATGGCAGCCTTCATCAGAGGTGGAACCAGGGCTATTCAGGTGATCCTGCTGAATGACAGGTTTCACCAAACCTGAAAATGAAGAAGTTAAATATGAATATCACAATAAGTAGTTGCTAGGACGTTTCCCAGCAGGGTTTCCCAAATAGTGGCTTGTGAAGCCCCTACGGTTTCATGAGTTGACAGAAAGGCAATAACTATAAAGCAAAATTAGAAAAAATACATAGGGCTGTACAACAGACTGAAATAAAACTGAAATTTTGATTTGCAATCATCAAATCTCAAAAGGCTGCAACTTAGTTTGACATTGCATTTTTCAGAGTGAAGCACAACACTGTGTTCATTTACACACAAGCAGCTCGTGATCTTTTCAATGGTGGAATGGATCGATCAGTTTGGAGTAAAAGCTGCACCACACAAAATCTGCTTTGTGCATTTGGAAATGCATCATGTACTTTTACAATTTACAACATTTTTGTGGACAAGTTTTCAAAATTTAATAATTTATAACAAGGAGCATTTACAAAACTTTATATTACAACTAAATAAGTATATTATTAAAATAATAATACATCCATCTTCATTTTTTAATGAAAATAAAAAAATAATAAAAACAAGGAATCTTGAAATAATTGCCTGGATGTTTCAGCATAACCAATGTAAGACCTTTTATTATGAGATTAAATGCTTATATTGCAGTTCAAATCGCGATCACAATGACATGAAAAAATATTACAAAAGCCCAATATTGTTTTTTGATCAAACTGTGCGACCATGTACTATAAATCTATTCATTTTAAAATCAATGAAATATATTATATAAAATGTAAACAAATAAAATAATTAACCAACATCAGAGAACCATAAACATGCAAATGTGGTGTTAAGATAAAATATCAACTTCAGAAGTGTTCTGTCAAAGGGGTTCGACTGACAAAACAGTTTGGAAATGCCTAGCTTACTGGATTGAGTCAAGAGAGTTCACTCGTCACATTCTGCAGTTTAATCTTTTTATTAAAAGGTATCACTATGAATTAATAGCGATGCCTGATTTGGCAAACACAACTAAATATGGTGGATGTTGTAATTTACCAGATGAGTGAACACCAGGAGGGTAGAAATCCACTGGAGAACATCCCTGTGCCATGCGAGGATCCATGTAGGGAGGCATCATCATCCAGCGCGGGTCAAAGCCCAGGACATGAGGAGGGTAAAAGCCTCTCTGTGGGTGAGAAGAGCTGGACTGGGTGGGGTGACCCGACTGCTGCCAAGGAGCCATCTTATACACCTGCTCCTAAAAACCACAAAATTCAATCTCAATCTATAAAAGGAAAACATACAGTATATATAACAGCATAAAAAACATTGTAAAAAAAAAAAGCATGCAGTGGCCACAAAAACAGTAATTTCTAAGTATTAGAACTTCTGAAAAGACACACGCACCTCAAGATCTTCAGGGCGCTGTATTAATAACCATTTCCTCTTACTTACAGGATTAGGTGTAAAAGCTCACCTGCTGCTGGTGCTGCTTCTGGAAGCGGGGCGGCACAGGCTTCTGGTGCCGGCCGTAGTCTGGGAGGGGAGAGGTGGACTCAGGACCTTCATCATCATTGTGATAGTTACAACTTTCATCTTTGTAATCCTGACTGGACGACTCAGCTGGTGTATCCGACACTTCTATATATAATGAAATGTGGTGTTAAGAAAAGAGCAGCATCAAAATCCTGAGATGTCTTTGAACAACCCCCTTTAAATCCCCATTACAAGGGAAGCTAAATCTTAAATTTATAAACCAACTAGTATAAATGACCTAGTATACCTTTAGCGTTGTACTGCCAGTCCTCCAGGTGGTGCTTGGATGACCTCCGGCCCGGAGACTGTGTCAGCTCCTTGCTGTCTGCTTCTCTCAGCATTTCTCCAGAGCGTGCAGGTTTCTCAGTTTTGCCAAATTTTTCATCCAGTTTTTTGAGTTTTTCTGCACAGGCAGCCAGTCTCTCCTCCCGCGCTCTCCTCTCCTCCTCCTCACGCCGTCTGCGTGCTCTCTCCACAGCAGAGAGATCAGCCGAGACAAACTTCCCACGAGGAGGCGCCTGTCGCTGGGGCTCCTCTTGCTCCTCTGCGGACTCACTGTTTCCACTGTTCTTCTGCTGGTGTTGCAAATCACAAACAACAGAGAGAAGAAATCTCTTAGATGAGCCTGGACTGATGGTAGCACCTTAAAGGTGGTATTAAAAACATCAATTAAAAAAAGTGATTTAAACAATTTAGAGTGAACAAACTAAACTTTAAAATAACTGAGAAGCTTTTAAAATAATGTTGTCTTAATGTTAAATAAAATTAAATGACACGATATGCCAAAAGAAATATCAAACATGCTCAAAATTATGCTTTGTGCTAGCATGCATTAGGGGTGTTCTGATTGATCGGCTAGCAATTGCTATCAGCAGATAATCACTTTGGGAAGTTTGATCGGTGGTCTATATAAAGGCCGATCTCAAGCTGACGACGCGCCTGCTGTGAGAGGTTTGGCATGACATGCAGCGACACAGTCTCAATCTTTTTCCGGTGTGGGTAAAAATTATAATTCTGAAACGGTGAGGCACAATTAATAACTTAAAGTAATCTGAAAACTTTGTGTGAGACGTAATTTCACAAACAGCATATGTGAATTACTGCGCGCACTCTCTCATTCCCTCTCAAAATGCGCAAATGACTTCATATCACCACATCGCATGTGCACTATAAGCAAGCTTCATGCTGCACAGTTGACAGGAAATGTCACTTGTCACAAATGTCACAATCGAAGCAGTGTTGCACCGTCACTAAAGTTTATAAATCGAATTTCTTTTTAATACTTGCCCATGCTTAAACCATTCCACTCTACTAGAGACGGTGTGCTCATGCACACTCAAAGCACACATAACGCCAGGTTCACACATACTCTTGCTTATATTTACTGCGTTGAACATGAAAAATGTTGAATTTATGGCAAACAGTATCAGTAGCGGACTCCTGTGTGAAAGCACGATATGAGTCCGTGTTGCTGTTGTACCGCTTGCGTAGGCTACCGCACATGGACTGCATAAGCACTGCAAACGGAGTATGTGTGAACCTGGCATGAGGCCACTTCACATGCAGCTCACGAAATCAGGCTTGTGCTGTGTGTAAGCTACTGCCTCATTATAAAAACATAAATGCACTGCATGATCAAACATTTAGGTGAAATAATTATACACATGAAAAATGTCAAAAAAAAAAAACATGCCTCCCTCCACCCCTCAAATTAAAATATCCCCCCCACAAGAGTCACCAAAGAGGGGAATTATCCCCAATTTTCAAAAATGAAATTCAGTCAAAAAACAAAACTCTAGCAAAAATACAAACAATACCACAACAAAAAAAAAATCTACACAAAAAAAAGAAGGCTTCAACAAGAGCCGGCAGAAGCGTTATCGGCAGATACTACTTCCTGTGATTAACGATCGGTGATCGGCCCAAAAATTCCTGATCGGAGCACCCTTAAGGCCCCAGTATACTTCAAACAAAGTTTGTTTTCGTTTGGGGGCAAAAAGAAGTTCGAAAAGGCTGAGCGACGGTATACTGTTTCCAAACATTCCGACACCCCCGTGCTGCTGGAGGCGGGGTGTAGATTAATGTAAACATAACTCGCGACGCTCACGCTTATCCCCTAAACACAACAACGATGAAATGAAGTGTAGGCAATCTAGTTGTGAGACAGACACCATTGGTCAGAATATTATAGACAAAAGAATAATGATTAGCAGCAGTTCAGAGTCAAGTATCATGTTTGCAATTTAAAAGAACCATAATCAGTCCTTTATGGGAAGTGTGAATGTCTCATAGTCTGTAAAACTGTAGCATGATGTGAAAAAAAAAATATTGGAGTCAGTCTGTTACTTTATTTCATTTATTTTATTAAACTGGATACATTTTTTTTACACCTTTTTATATGTTATGTGGTGTCATGATTTACTTTTGATAAAGACAAGGGTTCATTATTGTATGTTCGTTTGGCATTTCATTTATTGCATACCCTTTAAATTCACTAATTGAAAGAAAAACAGCAGCAGCAGCAGTATAGTGTAATATTTATTTGAAACACATGTATTTGGTACTTGCTACCTCATCTCTTTACTCTTTTCTTTCATTCTTTTCATGGCTTTGGAAAACTTGTCTCGGATGTTTCTCTGCGTCGCTTTTTGCATAACTCCGGGTCGTCGACACATAGCTCATTGCAATTTCTTTCTAGGAATTAAATGCTTTCACTGAATCTTTAAAGTCTCTCTGCGAGTGATCGTACAGGTGCAGATATATCTGTGCCAGCTCAGCTATTCAACACTGTATTTATCTTGCTAGTGATAGGAGATGCTGTTCACTTGCCTGACCTCAGTTGAATGTGATACGAACCAGGGAAGAAAAAAAAAAAAAACAAAAAAAAAAAATTGCACTTCAAAGGAGGAGGACTTTCAGAACACACCCACCGACTGCGTAAACGCCACGGACCAATGATAACTCAAAGGTTTTTAGGAGCCAAACGAACTCCCCCAGAAAGTTTACTTTGGTCAGCTGCCTGATTTTGTTCAAAATTACATCATATTAGGGCTGGGGCGATATATCGATATAAAAAAAATATATATCGATATATTTTTTTAGACGCGATATGGAATTAGACCATATCGCATATATCGATATAGTTCAAATTTGCGCTGCTCCCCGCGCCACCTCCCCTCCTCTTCGTGGAGGTGTTCAGGCACAGAGCCACTGAGCCACTCTTCAACAAACATGGAGGAAGCAACTACGTCTGCGGAGCGCGCGGAGGAATTGGTTAGTAAAAGAAAAAGCAGTGGCTCAGTAATTTGGAGATGGTTCGGATTCAAAGTATCAGATGAGCAACAACATCACGTTATTTGTAGGGAGTGCAATAAACAAGTTACAGCCAGGGGTGGAAGCACTACAAATCTTTTTCACCACCCTAAAACAGTGGCACAAACTGCAGTACGAAGAGTCTTTGAAACTGCGCGCTGCAGAAGCCACAGCCGCAAGCCATCGACAACCCGAAAAAGCTCCAGCCCCGAAACAAAGCTCACTGCAAACTTCATTTTCCCGCAATGTGCCTTATGAAAAGAAAAGTGTCAAGTGGTGTACTATAACTAAAGCGGTGTCCTATCACATTGCTAAAGATATGGTCCCCGTTGCAACTGTGGAACAAGTCGGATTCCAAAAGCTACTGAAAACTATGGACCCGAGATATGAGCTTCCCAGTCGCAACTACTTTGCACGAGAAGCACTGCTACAAATGTACACTGAAATCAGACAGAGCCTTGCTGACCGGCTCGCTAACGTGACCCATTTTGCGTTGACCAGCGATATGTGGTCGAGCAGGACGTGTGAGCCTTACATGAGCGTGACAGTTCACTTCATTCAAGACTGGGAGATGAAAACAGCGTGTCTGCAAACAAGTTATTTCCCCCAGGATCACACCGGTGAGCACATAGCTGAGGCCCTGCAGGACGCAATTGCAAGCTGGAAACTCCAAGAAAAGTATCTGGTTGCTATAACAACCGACAACGGGAGCAACATCGTCAAAGCGGTTGAGCTGAACGAGTGGCTGAGGATGCAGTGCTTCGGTCACAGACTGCACTTGGCTATTGGTGAGTGCAGTGTTGTAAGGAGTATTCAGATATTTTTTGACTTTAATCAAAAACATATTAAAATGTTAGTTTTTCCTTATTTTCCTTTGTGTGTCTGTCTGCAACTTTGTGTTTTATGCTGCTGTCTTGGCCAGGTGTCCGTTGAAATGCAGTATGTATTGTTAAATATAGGTTAAATAGATTAATAAAACACAAAACTTAAAGTGCTAAATGTAAAATCATTTACAATACAGAATGGTAGATTTCAGAACCATATTTATTAGGTTTCCGTTATTGGATAAGAATTAGTGATGCATTGATGTATTTACCACTTTAATGTTACAGCTGGTAAAGGTGAGGTAATTATGACTTTAAAAATGCTGGTTAGCCTGTTGTTATCATCAAGGTAACATATATTTAGCTATTATGATAGACTATAGTTTTTTCTCTGGATTGAAAATAGCAAAACTGCAAAGTAACTAGAAACTAATGTTGACACATATGCCTAAACATTGTGGAGTTTTTAGTGGAGTAGAAATATGAAGTAGCATTAAAAAATAGCATAAATATTAAATACTAAGAACAACAACAAGAACGGAACACGAGTAAATGTACATACAGTATAGTCATCATTTATAAATTATACAAAAATAATAATACATAAAAATCACTTACATGATTAAAATTCAGAAAAAAAATTAATATAATATTTGATATTTATGATTAGTACTGGTGTTGATTAAAAAAATAAACTATGAAACGAGAAAATAATATTAATGTAGAATATTTCTAAAGCTTGATTTTGGATTAGTTGTATGAATGTGTTAAAGTGAAACCAGAGTCAAATTTCTCGCATAAGCACATTTGTTTAATAGTTTTTTTATGATTCTGACAGGACATGGCATGAATGACAAGCGTGTCACCCGGGCCATTTCTTTGTGCAAAAGAATTGTAAGCTGTTTTTCGTACAGCTGGAAGAAAAGGAGACATCTTGCTGAAGTCCAGATTCAGCTGGGTCTGCCAAGTCACCAACTCATAACCGAGTCTGCCACACGCTGGGGATCCAGGCAGCAGATGATAGAGAGAGTCCTGGAGCAGGAAAGAGCACTGGCCAAAGTCCTGTCTAATGACAAAAAGACCAGGCACCTTGTCCCTACCTGGCAGGACTTAGAGGTCCTAGAAGCAGTCCAAAAGGTCCTGAAACCTCTCCAGGACTTTACTGATGCTTTATCAGGTGAGGAGTACGTCACTCTATCATATGTGAAACCTGTGCTGCACCTTTTTAATGAAAGTCTCCTGGCATGTGAAGAGGGTGATAGCGAGCTTTGTAAATCGATCAAGACCAGCATTGTTGAGTACCTCAACAGCAAATATTCTGCCCCAGCCACTACTGACCTTTTGGAGATGGCTTCATTTGTGGATCCTCTGTTCAGGGCCACCTACATCCCAAGTGAAAAAGTCGATGCATTGAAGCACAGAGCTGTCTTGGAGGTGGAGACGCTACTGGCTGATCAGAGCAGCTGTCAACCGCCTTGCCTATGTGTGCCCACTGTGCATGAGCCTGCAGATGGAGAAGCAGCAGTAGCACCAAAAGCTAAGAGACTGGCAAGCTTCTTCAAGAAGCACACAGCCACCTCCACTGCACCAACCAAGAGGGAGGCTATTGAAAATGAACTGTCAAGTTACTTGCAGTCCGCAAGTGTGGAGAGTGACACTGAACCTCTCAAGTGGTGGAAGGATCATGAAGTTTTCTTTCCATCTCTGAGCCACCTGGCAAAAGTATCTCTTGGTACCAGCTACCAGTTCACCCTCCGAAAGGGTTTTCAGCTGTAGTGGCAATATCGTGACCTGCCACAGAGCATCTCTGAAGCCGGATTCTGTTGACAGGCTGGTGTTTCTCGCACAAAATCTTTAAACGAAGGAGGACACGCTTGTCTGTCTTCTAATGTCTACCTCAAGACAGCATTACTGTTTATCAAAGTAAAAAAAGAGGGGGAAAATGTTTATTGAGTTGATAATCTGTTTCTTGTGCAACTGGTTGAGACTGTTCAGATAAGAAATTGAGTTAACAAAAAGGAAAAGGTAATCTCAAGCTGATGTTTAAAAAAATGATCTTAAACTGAGCACTTTATTTTGTTCTTTCTTTATATGTAAATGCTGCCCTTAAGTTACTAGGGTTTGTCATATTCTTTTGTAATGTTCGTTATTTGCATCTGTGGATTTGTTAGAAAGGAGAATAAAATCTGTTATTGGATTTTAATAAGCCATTTATAGTTGTAAAACTAAAAATTTTTTGATATTGTACTTTTCTCATATAAATATATTTATTTCGGAAAAAGATTTTATTTTATAGGCTATTTTTAAGATTTTTATTTTATTTAAATGTGCACCTTATGGAGCTTTGATTTCAAAAAAGGTACTCCTGTCCTATTGTTATACAGTATTTTTTTTTTACATTTTATTGTTATTTGAACAGCTGAGCATTTAATTATGAACCAGGTGAAGAAACCTGTTTACTATTTATTCATTTGATTTTGCAACTGTTCACTGAAATGGCCGGTTTCAATAAAACTACTTGTGACGTCATATTTGGCTTTGACTTTGACTGAACATATGCTCTCACTTTGCGGAAAAAATATCGGGATATATATCGTATATCGATATTCAGCCTAAATATATCGGGATATGACTTTTTGTCCATATCGCCCAGCCCTACTTCATTTCGGCCTGATTTTGTTCAAAATTACATCATATCAGTTCATTCTTCAATTTTGTTTGAAGTATATCGGGGCATTTAGCATCCAAAATATACAACATGATATCAAACAAAAAAAAACGAAATACAGTATAGACATAAAAATTCTTAAATACAGCAGCAAGAAGTTCAATTGTGAAGGACAGAAAGAAATCATAAACTTCATAAAAAAAACTAATTTTATTAACTAAAAATGATAGGTAATTAATTAAAATTAAAAGTTAAATGGAAAAAAATATATATAATAAAATAAATAATTTCAGCTAGTTGCCAAAGCAATATCTCATTTTAATTAATTTTAACTTGATGTACTAAAATAACTAAAACTTAAATTAATAGAAATTATACAGACAAACTAAAACAAAAGTTTAAAATGACAGACACAAAATTACTAAAATTAAAATGAAAACAAAGTAAATAATAAAAAAAAAATTTAAAAGACCTAACAACAAATAAAAACAAATCTACACACCTCATATACATGGTTTGTATGCAATACTACACTTGGTCTTAATTGATGTAGACATTGTTAATAACCAAAAGAACAAAGAATGCAGAAGGCCGTTGACTGTTACCTGAGATTCAGTAGAGGAGAATTGTCCATTGGGCTTCCTGGAGGTTATGAGCTCTGGCTGGCGTGAGTATGACACCTCCTCAGCATCCTGTGGGAACGGGCCGTCACCAGAGCTCTGAGATGAATGCTGGTCCTGATGGTTATCCCAGTCATCCCTGCAAGACACAAGCACCAGAACGTGCTTCAATCTCAACACAAGCCACTTTCACAGCAAACGCACTGCATTAAAACAAAGAAAAGCTCACCAGATTTTGTTCTTCTCACAGGGGGTACGATCTTCCTCATCGTCACTGAATTTGAGCTTCTCGCTATAATCCACTTCCTCATGGAGACCTGAAGAACGACAGTGGTCACAATGAGCATTGGCGAAAATGCCCATCTGCTGTTCATAAAGAAAGCGAGCGCTCACCTGCCCAGCCGTCTTCACAGTCATTGTCCAGTTCATCAAGGTCCTTCAGGTCCTCAGGGTTGATTATGGCAGGACGGGGAGCTCGATCTCCTGGGCGGCGGATCGGCCGAGCGGAGGGGCGTGGGGGGACACGGGAGAAACGGGTCTCTTTTCTAACATCACCACTGCAAAATAAAAAACATTTATAGAAGAGGACAGCGAGCGTTCCTCACTGTACAAGAGTGATTAGAACAACACCTACTTGATGGGCTCTGGCGCAGGGAATGCTGGTCTGAAAATCAACCTGCATTCAAAGCGCACAGGAGCAACCACAGTGGTTGGGCCGTGATCTGAGGAGCCCGGGGCATCACGAGGCTCTTTTGGGCACATCTGACAAACAAAGAGCCAGTAAGAACTTTTCAAAGAAACCACAACACACTGGATAAGTGACATGATGGCCAGAGACTCACGAACGCAGGCAGCATGTCATGGTAGGTGGTGGTGGTGTGGTGCTGGTACTGGAGGGCTGATGGGGCGGCTCTGCGCTGCACAGGTGGAGCAGGCCGTGGCGGTGGCTCCTTCACATCAGTGGACTGAGCAGCAGCAGTGGAGGAGGATGAGGATGAGGAGGGGGGAGGAAGAGGAGGGGTGGGCTCAGCTGGGCCGCTGCTCTTGGTGTCCGTGTCTGTGCAGGGCGGAGTGGCAGACAGCACTGGGGGTTGCAGGTTCCTCCCACCGCCCTCCCTCCAGCTTGACACATCTGACAACGACACACATCATCAACACATCACACTGAGACACAGCGATGTAACGGTTCACTCAACTCACGATGCGATTCACAATTCTGATTTCACGGTACAATTTTCTCTTTTTTTTTTTTTACAAATTGAGATTTAAGACAAATAAAACTACAAATCAAAGAAATAAATATACAAATACAAAAAATTACAAATATTTATATCTGTATGTATAAAATACAAATATAAATAATACAAATACCAATTTAAAATGAGAGGCTACCACTGTATTTTAATCACAATCCAAACAGAGATGCTGCATACATGCAGCATGAGCACTTTTTAATCTAATTAGATTGCATCATTTTGAAATTTGAAGCAAAAAACAGAATGGTCTGACTTTAGTTTTGCGAAACTATACTACATAAAACATCTGCACAAAAAACAGCAAATGGCCTGAATGAAAACGCAAGTTCACTCTCTTCCAGCAGGTGCAGGGCTCGCAAAATCCCGGGGCTACTGTCTTTTCCTGTCGGGCTACCAAAATGTATCACCACTCTGCTCGACGGCTTTCTTAAATGCAGATCTCCTGCAGGTATGAAACTTAAGGCAATACAAGTTTTAAATCCGTTAAATGGTATAATAAATGTCTTAATTATAATTTCAGGAGGTCTTACAGTTGGAGATGGAAAGACAAGTCGGGATACGGCTGGATTAAACTTCAAAGGCAATGATGTCACTGAATAAATATGAGCTCTGTTTTTTAATTTGAATGTAGCTGAAGAGTGATTCAGAATCGTGTTGTTGGCATTTTCGTTTAATTTGACCTATAATTCCTGATAAAGCAGGGTTTATGAGCGTGGAGCTGCTTTGTGTACAGCCGTTACCGAATATTTCAGCACTCCCAAAGCAGCACCTCGTGGCAGAGAATGAATTTGCATTTCCAACAAGCTTTTCTGACTGTTTATGGTCAGATCAATGCAAATATCAACTCATGTTTTTATGCAGCAAACACAGAGTTGTACATGAGAAAGTTAATGTGCCATGTCACTTACACAGCTCTTAAAATGGGTAATAAATTGCCTTAAATGTATTTTTAAAAATTCTGCAGATACCCTGTAAATACTGAAATGAAATTCCTTCCTTCATATTTGTTGATATTTGTGTACTGAAAATATTTTTGATTGACATTTAAACTCCTATCTGATTTTCTATATTTAAAAAACAAAAAATATATATATTTTTTTAATTTGGGCTAGTTAAATTTTCCGGCTACCAAAACCTGAAAAGTACCTGCCTGAAGGGCTACCAGGGATTTTGGAATTTTGTGAGCCCTGAGTGTTGCGCTTATGAACGCTGCTTTAATATCAAAGACTATAGAATACCCCAGACGTGTCACTCGTAAAGTTTTGAATGGGAAAAAAAGAGCAACGCTAAATATAGCCGCTCTATCAAACAAAGTCCCGCCTTCGGAGTAAAAGAGCAAATCCATGGTGTCTACAGATAATGAACAAGTTAAATTTAAGACTTTTAAGAAATTTTGTAAAAAAAAAAAAAATTATTTGGCACCTGAAATTTTTCTTATAGGAGGCAATGGCTCCTTACTCAATTTTTTTGATTGAAGCTAGGGGTGGGCGATATGAGCTAAAATTCATATCACAGTATTTTACACTGTCCAGGCAATATCGATATTATATTGCGATTTTCAATCGACACGCGGTGCATCATTACATACCTACTAAGACATCAACAAACGGGTCATTTACATCAGGGGTATTACAGCTAACTAACAACATAAAAAAAAAAAAAAACACTTACTTAAAAAATATATATATATATATTGTAAAAACTAATTAAAATTCTCAATGATACCATTATTATTCTAGTGTTGAGCCCTGACTAACAATAGCTGAACACCAGCACGTTGTACTGTATGTGTGCAATAAAAAAAAATTACAAACTGAAATTGCAAACACACTTTTATACATAATTACAGAATTAGAAAAAACACAAATAAAACTACTAAACTAATCACAACAACAAAAAAAACATAAAAAACCACACCAAAATTGAAAGAATAAAGGCTATCCGAAAACGTTGTCTAATCAATGCTATATCTTCTTACATGACACAAACACGCAGAGACAAATCATAGAAGCCTGACATATCCCATCATCAAACCTGACAGTGCTGAATATAAATAATTGTTGCTGGCTTGTGCACAGTGAGTTATGTTCAGACAGGAATACAGTTTTGGTTCTTTTCTACTGAAGAATGAAAGCGAAATGTTTTATAGTGCATATAGGACTCACTCTGTGGGCGGAGGCTTGGTCCGGGCCCATACGACGGATCGAAGACGCTTCTTTCCTTGCCAGCCTTGTCCTGTTCGCCTGCTGCTTTCAGCGTCGGAAATTCCTCGTGAGAGAAGGGCTGCAGTCGGCTTGAGACCTTTAAACCTGGACAACAAAGCCAAACAAATGTAAAACACGACATCACAACTAACACATCTGATCGTGTTGATTAGAACAAACTGATGATTACCATCTTGATCTACTGCCTTTCCATTGAGCTGTGCCCATTGCTTTGGTCCACCTGTATTTGTGCTCTAGAGGGACATAAACACACTCATCATGATACACTCATCATCCCAACATCAATATAGGGTGAGGACTATGAAGAAATGATGAATGTGCCATCTGTACCTCCTGGCTGGTTACTGGCATGGGCTTCTGAAGATTGGAGACAGATTTCTGTAAAGCCAGCGGTGGCTGCGACTCCGGCAGCTGTGCTGATGGTGCAACGGAACTACAGGAAACAACAGAAACTCATCAGACAGTGATGGCAGCTAGCATCCAGAAATAGAGCTGGGTATTTTGAGAACAAAGTAAATTTGAGTATATATTTAAATAACCAGCAAATTTCACAGGACTTCATACATCACTCAGTTTCAGCACGTGGATTAAGCACACCATCGCTCTCTAAGAAAACATTCACCTCACTGCAAATCTAAGGTTTTGAGTATGATGACCTTCATCATGCAGCACTGATGACAACACATACTGAAGATTCATGAAGTTCTAATATAGACTTTTTATTTATTTATACCTGTGAAATGTAAATAATGCACTGAGGAAAACAATATACCAAACACATTAAACAGTGCAAGAAGCATCTCTGCACATGAGTCTGTCGGAGCATCTTTAAACTAGACATGCTAACTATAAGTTATTTTAAAGCCCTTAATATAAAGCGTGTCTCATGTTAAAGATAAACTGGATTATGTACTTTCCCCGCAGCAGCTGACTTTGTGTCCTCTGCTACTATTCAGATACGCTCGTATCAAACTACTGTATAAATTGATATAGGAAGTATTGCCTCATACCGTATCACTTATAAAAAAAAAAACACAAAAAACTTCCAAACCCTATATACCTACAATACCTAACAACTACCTTACTATCTATTTAAGCAGTGATTTTTAAGTATTTGGTATTTTATGAAGTAGAAAATGTGCTGAATGTTTCATTTCATCCAAGTGAACTTTGCAAAGCAATTAGACTGAATTTACACTTGTTTTAAACGTGGAGCCAGGCGCGAGTGTAAACAGCTCTTCCGTGAGATGCGGCAGAGAGGAGCGAGTTTGAGAAGCAATCAGAGACACACACTCTGTGTGCACACTCCTCAAAATTGATAATAGAGAACACACAATAAAAATCATCAAAAAAATAACAAAAGAATGCGACAAACAGTTCGAAAGCTGAATGGAGGATGACAGAAGAGTTTTGTGGACTTGTATTTAACGACTTAAAAATTCATCTGTACGTCACATTAAACTATGGAACGGCTTCAGAACACTTGGAATATGGTGCACGAATAAAGCTACAGATGCACCTGCTGTACAAACACACAAAACACTCTACAGCTCAGGATCTGTCCTTCAATTCACTTCACACACACAGATGTTATAATGAGTGTGATGGACAGCAGTGCTGATGGCAATGGCTCTGACCTCTTTGGATCGGGTTGATCCTGCTTGTTTGCCCATCCTGTACCGTCTTTGGGCACGATAATCACGTTGGGATCGTTTCCTTTACTCTCAGACTTCAGACTCGGCAGGTGAGCGGGAGGGGGCATGCGCCGGGCAGCGGCCACTTTGCCAAGACTCTGTAAGCCATGTCGTGCAACAACTGCAGGATATAGAGAAAGAAAGGGTGTTAAAACAGTGACATATAAAGGGAAAAATATCAGAAACTTTACCCATACTGGCACATTCGTTTTTTAGTTTTAATTTTTTTGGATTTCATTTGAATGGTTTAAAGTAAAAAAAAAAAAAATCAAAAGAATTAATCAACCGGACTTAAAACTTTAACAATTTAATTATGTATTATTTTAAACAATAACAGTGCCCTATATAAATTTTCTTTTTTTACTGACATTGTGTTTTGTCACAGAAATTTTTCAATTTTATGATTTAATATATATTAATCAAAACCGGAGGTAATTAAATGAATGCATAAGACTTCAACAATTAGATCTTTTACAAATGTAATTTTTTCATTTTTTAGCAACATGCACAAAATTTCATTTCAGCTTTACATAGCAGTCCTTCTGCATCAATTACATAAACATTTGAATATGGATGTGAATTAATGATGGATGTGTACTCTCTCTTTTCTAGCATTTTAAATACAGTTGCTCCTTTACACTTAAGGAAGATAAAAGGAGTGCATCTGGAGGAAAACAAAACTAGAGGTATTTCGTATTGCTTGGCGGGAAAGTAACCTATCCTACAGAAAAGCATTAAAAACTACTAGATCTGATTACTTTTCGTCTCTTTCAGAAGAGAACAAACATAACCCCATGTATTTATTCAATACGGTGTCTAAATGAACGAAAAATAAAGCGTCAACAAGTGTTGAAATTTCCTAACAGCACAGCAGTACTGACTTTATGAACTACTTTACTTCTAAGATCGATACTATTAGAGATAAAATTGCAACCATGCAGCCGTCAGCTACAGTATCACATCAGACAGTGCACTATAGATCCCCTGAGGAACAGTTCCACTCATTCTCTACTATAGGAGAGGAAGAATTGTTTAAACTTGTTAAATCATCTAAAGCAACAACATGTATGTTAGACCCTATTCCATCTAAGCTCCTAAAAGAGGTGCTTCCAGAAGTCATAGATCCTCTTAACTATAATTAATTTGTCATTTTCATTAGGATGTGTCCCCAAAACCTTCAAACTGGCTGTTAATAAGCCTCTCATTAAAATATCACAACTAGACCCCAAAGAACTAGTTAATTACAGACCGATCTCGAATCTCCCTTTTCTGTCCAAGATACTAGAAAAGGTAGTATCCTCACAATTATATTGATTCTTACAGAAAAATGGTATCTGTGAGGATTTCCAGTAAGGATTTAGACCGTATCATAGTACTGAGACTGCTCTCCTTAGAGTTACAAATGGCCTGCTCCTATCATCTGATTGTGGTTGTATCTCTCTATTAGTGCTATTGGATCTTAGCGCTGCGTTCGACACTATTCACCACAACATTCTTTTGCATAGACTAGAACACTTTGTTGGCATTAATGGAAGTGGATTAGCATGGTTTAAATCATACTTATATGACCACCTCAATTCGTAGCAATGAATGAAGAAGTATCATATCGATCACAAGTGCAGTATGGAGTACCTCAAGGCTCAGTACTAGGGCCATTACACTTCACAACAAACAACATACCACCCTTAGAAAACATCATCAAGAACCACGTTATCATCCACCACTATTATGATGACAACAATCACCACAATACTTCTTTGCCCCCCGAAATAAACAAACCAATTTGAAAAACTAAAGGAATGCATAGTCGATATAAAAAACTGGATGACGAGTAATTTCTTACTGCTAAATTCTGAAAAAACAGAGGTGTTAATTATAGTACATAAAAACTCTGCATGTAATAACCTGGAATGCTGTCTAAGACTTGATGGCTGCTCTGTCAATTCTCCGTCATCAGTTAGGAACCTAGGTGTGCTATTTGATAGCAATCTTTCCTTAGGAAGCCACGTTTCTAGCATTTGTAAAACTGCATTTTTCCATCTCAAAAATATATCTAAATTACGACCTATGCTCTAGGGATGTGCATTTTAAGCAAAAGTAATATTCGATAATCGCTGGGTATTATTCGATTAGTAGTCGAAAATCGCACCCCTCCCGCGCATGCACCCACCCACGCACACATAAACACACACCCATAAAAAGAGAGAGAGGGAGAGAGACTATTCAGGCTTTCAATCTGTATGATAACAAACTGTTTAATTCATTAGAGAATAGTCTATCCTAACCCAAGCCAATTGATGGTTGTATGATTGCTGAAACATTAATATGACATAACCGAATGACGGCACTTATTAACATAACAGTCCGTCGATTATCAACTGCTCACAAGGCTGTAGGAGCCTAGGACATTTCTATTTTAAAAATGAGCATGAACATTAATAGCATTTTTAAAAAGTTTACAGATTAATTAAGATTAGAACAGATTAATTCAGCCATGAATATTAGGCTTAAAACACAGATTGCACAGATACTATATAAACAGAACTGAGCTGCATGATGACATCATTGAATTCAATGACGAACTGCCTTTAACTGTCATTTTGCATTATTGACACACTGTTTTCCTAATTAATGTTGTTCAGTTGTTTTGACACAATCTGTTTTGTTTAAAGTGCTATATAAATAAAGGTGATTTGACTTGACTTAATGAATATTGATTGCTTTAGTCTCACCTGTGGTTTTCTGAGTTTCTATTGACTTCCCTTTGTACTTGTCAAATAGGCTGAGCGATGAATACTTGCTTTTCCCATCCTTGGACTTGGTTATTTGCCCCAAACGATCTGACATTGCGATGTAATGTCATCGAGTATGGAAATTTTTCTTTGCACCTCTTCCTCAGTACCGTCTGCTTCTGTGAAGAAACACACACATTGACACAACGGTTAGCAGAATAACCTACGTCTCTCCAACACATCCTCTGAACTGTGATGAACAATCATTTCAAAGTCACAGGAATGTCATCTTTCCATCCGGACACAAAAGGATTCGGCTCAGACACATTTCAAATCTGGTCAACAACTTGGACAAAATGGCTCAGATTAGGGCTGAACAATTAATTGCATTTGCGATAATATCGCAATATGAAAAAACGCGATTTTTCAATCGCAGAGGCCGCAATTACACATAGTCACGTGACACACGAGAGTAAAGAGGTGTGTTCGACTGGACTTGAAGATCGATTGGTGTATGACATCAAAGTACAGTGAGAGAAAGTATAAGGAGACGTCCGCTCTCTTATAGCTCTCACAGTACTTTAATGACACGCACCGATCGGTCTAATCAGCGCTGCTTCAAGTCGAACACATCTAAGCAGTCTTCAGAGGAAGCATCAAGTCAGCATGCTACAGTGTTGCCAAGACCACAGTTTGGGGAACCCCTCCATAAAACGTGTATTTTACCGCCTGGAATACCGGTGGACCCCCTCGAAACACGATTGGGCTAGTTTTGAGCAGCAATTGGGTGGGTTTTGTTGTGAAAACTTGGCAACTGGCACGCTACATGCGGAAAAGTTTGAAAGCGTATATGAACGTACTTCAAAGTGGCAAATTGAAATTACTCAAGCAGTAACAGTGTTACGGTGCATTTCATTACTGAAGACTTTGACTTTAAAATAATATATTGGTAATATATTATTTATTTAAAGTCTTTCTAAAGCAGTGGTTCTCAAAGTGTGGGGCACACGAGTATTGCAGGGGGCATGTGGGCCGTCAGCAGAAAATTAAAATCAATAAAACAGTAAACAGCCAAAGGACTTAACTTAGAATGGGAGATGGATCAGTTTGTGAAAGGAAAGGGAAAAACCATGGATGATGTCCCACAGACCCAGGCAGATGCTGGTCATTCAAAAGCTAAATGCAAAAAATATGACGAGGCATATCTTGCTCTCTGCTTCACTCACTGTGTCTATACCAGATGCTGCAGTTGTCGCATCACGCCGCAACAACTCTACTGTACACAACAAAGCGACCATTGCAAATCATTTTAACTTTGTGTCAGTACGTCATAAATAGAACTAGGCATCAGTTTAATGCCGGGTTTTGTCGAGTTGCGTCGCTCTGCCGCATCCAGTATAGACAGCGTCACTGATTTTGCTGCTCACGTCCGGTGTAGACACGGTGTTTAATGTCATTGGTGAGGAGGAAAGCCTGTGTGTGTCCTATTTCTTAGCTGACAGCATGAAACTCTCAATAAATAAATAAATAACAGAAAATAATAATAACAGTTATTCTCTCTGTGCTATTTTTCAATGTTTCAAGTGATGCAGGTTTTTTTTCCCTGTAGGTTTAAAAAAAAAAAAAAAAAAAAAAAAAAAAAAAAAACCCAACCGTCATTTAGATTTTTTATAGTAAAAAAAAACACAAAAAAAATTACATTTAGTTCAGTAAAAGAACAGACACTACAATTCAAAACTGAATGCGGCTGCTCCATGCAGCGGGCTGACTGACAGTCACATCACAGATTAGATTTCATTTATCCAGTGAGGGACAGTGAGTCGAGCTGACTGACAAGAAGAGGGAAGTGAGACAGACAAGAGGATGGTGGATGATTTAGTTTTGAAACAAAATGCAAAAGCAATATTTTTGTTTGGTAATATTTTGAATTTTGAAAAGCCTGTTGACTTTTGCCATTTATCTAAGCTGATTTTGGAAGTTTTTTTTAAACATTTGTTTCTTATTTAATTGGTTCCACATTTGCTGATTTTTACTTTATTTAAACTTTGTGTAATTTATTTATTTTATTTTACACCAAGGTGTATGCCATGCCGTGCCTCCAAGCTTTCTTATTTGTTTTGCTAATAAACATTCTATGTTTCTTACATTTATGTTACATATTCAACCACTGGCTAGAATATTTCTTAGATTACTCGCCACATTGATATATACACACACACACATATATACACTCAACGGCCACTATATTAGGTACACCTATTAAATTGCTTGGTAACACAAATTAGGGCTGGACAATATATCGAACGATATGATCATGCGCATCTCGTCAATAAAGCCAATCCATGATTAGCGGTAAATCCCCATCACCTGCTTTCAAATGGAGCTGCAGTTAATACACAGAGCCGTAGTTCACTGACAAGCTACGCTATATCGAGTTCATTATCAAAGGCGATTCATCTTCAATAATGAACTCGATTAGCGTAGCTTGTCCGTAAACTACGGCTCTGGTGTATTAACTGCAGCTCCATTTGAAAGCAGGTGATGGGGATTTACCACTAATCATGGAACCGGCTTTACTGACGAGAAGCGCATGGTCATATCGTTCGATATATTGTTTTAAGTTATTAGGTACACCTATTAAATTGCTTGGTAACACAAATTGCTAAGCAGCCAATCACATGGCAGCAACTCAATGCATTTACGCATCTAGATGTGCTGAAGTTCAAACCGAGCATCAGAATGGGGAAGGAAGGGGATTTAAGTGACATTGAACGTGGAATGGTTGTTGGTGCCAGACGGGCTGGTCTGAGTGTTTCAAAACTGCTGATCTACTGGGATATTCACGCACAACCATCTCTAGGGTTTACAGAGAAAATATCCAGTGAGCAGCAGTTGTGTGGACGAAAATGCCTTGTTGATGTCAGAGGTCAGAGGAGAATGGGCAGACTGGTTAGAGATGATAGAAAGGCAACAGTAACTCAAATAGTGTCAGAATTTGGCGTAAAGAACATGAAAGCATGGATCCATCCTGCCTTGTCTCAATAGTTCAGGCTGGTGGTGATGTAATGGTGTGGGAATATTATATTAGCACACTTTGGGCCCCTTAGTACCAATTGAGCAAATTTTAAACACTACAGCCTACCTGAGTATTGTTGCTGACCATGTCCATCCCTTTATGACTACAGTGTACCCATCATCTGATGGCTACTTCCAGCAGGATAATGCACCATGTCACAAAGCTCAAATCATCTCAGACTGGTTTCTTGAAATGACTTTACTCAAATGGCCTCCACAGTCACCAAATCTCAATCCTATAGAGCAGCTTTGGGATGTGGTGGAAGGGAGATTCACATCATCAATGTGCAGCCGACAAATCTGCAGCAACTGCGTGATGCTATCATGTTACTATGGACCAAAATCTCTTAGGAATGTTTCCAAAACCTTGTTGAATCTATGCCACGAAGAATTAAGGCAGTTCTGAAAGCAAAAATGGGTCCAACCTGGTATTAGCAATGTGTACATAAAGTGGTACACAAAGTACATACTACTCTGTGTCTCCTCATATCACCGTTTGCTGTGTACGCTCTTTTGTGTCATCCTCGCCACAAGGATGCGCTGTTTTATTTAAAATAAAAGCTAAATACATGTAGAAACAGCACATCCTTGTGTAGCAGATGACACAGACGAGCATAAAGTGATATGAAGAGACACAGAGGAGACTTCTGACAAAGGAATTATTGAATAAAGTCGTTATTTTTGTTTTCTTCGCTTACAAAAAGCATTCCCGTTGCTTCATATAACCCAGATTGCACGTCTGATGGCAGATGGAGTATTCTGACAACAACTTTCATACCTTTTATGGACCTTGACACAGCTATTTACTTGGCAGTCAATGGGACAGTCTCAGACCTCCAGGTTTTCATCCAAAATATCTTAAATTGTGCTCCGAAGATGAACGGAGCTTTTACGGGTTTCGAACAACAAGGGGGTAAGTGATTAATGACAAAAATTTCATTTTGGGGTGGAGTATCCCTTTAAGTTTACAATGACTTTATGAACTTTATAAAGCCTTTATGTTTTGGTTACATTGAGGAACAGAGATTTTTCATTTGTGTTCCTCAAAAGAAAGTAAGTCAAACTGATTTGTAACAGCATGAGGGCTGAGTAAATGAATTTTACATTCTGAAGAAGCGTCAAAGACAGCAGTGTAGATTCACTCTTAGAGTTTTTTAGAGAATATTATGTTAGTTATACACCCCAAAGAAAGATAACACAGAAGATGACAAACAGAAGTTCACTGTCAATTATTTTGAGTGATTAACAGAGGATGATGCTTTGAACACACAGACAAAAATTATTTATAAATCAGGAACCAGTAATAGTCCACCCAAAAAATGTAAGAATAGTTCACCCTAAAAATATGCCCACCCTCAACACAGTCAATATGTAGATAAGTTTGTTTCTTCATCATATTTTGAGAAATGTAGCATTCCATCACTTGCTCACCAATGAACCCTCTGCAGTGAATGGGTGCCGTCAGAATGAGAGTCCAAACAGCTGATAAACATCACAACAATCCACAAGTAATCCACACCACTCCAGTCCAGTCCATCAATGAACATCTTGTGAAGCCAAAAGCTACATGTTTGTAAGAAACAGATTAATTATTAAGATGTTTTTAACTTCAAATCAATGCTTCCGATGCCAAAATACCAATCTGCAATCCATAATAATGCTTTATCCAGTGTAAAAAGTAATCTCCTGTTGTCCTCTCACATCAAAATCTACCCATATATTTATTTAAAGCTGTTTTTGCTTCTAAACTGTGCAAAAATCTTTCCTGATTCAGACTAGATGACTTTTTCATGGAGGAAGCATTATTATGTATTACATAGCTGTATTTTAGCTGGAAACAGCCGTTTGAAGGTGAAAACATCTTGGATTTTTTTTTTTTTTTTTTTTTTTTACAAACAGTGTTTGGCTTCACAAGATGTTAACTGATGGACTGGACTGGTGTGGATTATTGTGATGTTTTTATCAGCTGTTTGGACTCCACTGGTGAACAAATTATGTAAAATAACATTTCTCCAAATCTGTTGAAGAAACAAACTCATCTTTATATTGGATGGCCTGAGGGTGAAGACATTTTCTGATTCAGATTTTCATTTTGGGGGCACCTATACCTTTAATAAAAATGTTTTTTTTTTTTTTTTTTTTACAGTGTCTGTAACAAGTTACATGTTTTAATAAAAGTAAATGATGCATAAATCACATGCAATTAACAGTAAGTGCATGTTGTTAATATTACTCGGTACTTGTTTGTAAATTTGTAACAAGGACACTTTAAAATAATGTGTAACATTTAGTTATTAACGTATCAACAACTTACACAGCTTTACATTTCCACAATGATGCACTGCTCACACACTTATAGAGAACCATCATCATCAGAGCCACACTGAGAAACACTCACACATTAACAGTAAGATCTTAAACGTGATTATTAGAACACGAATGTGATTTATTAGAGTAACGTAATATGAAAAATATAGATGCCAGGCCAAATGAGGCTATCAAATCTGTCAACGATAACTGGTTGAAGAGAGTCTTTAATATAAAACCTGGTTTTACTGATAAGGTAAAAACGTTATATTTCTAACATGAAATATCTTAATTCAAAGAGGAGCTCGTATGCGAATATAGTCTGTGAACGTACAGTTAGCATGAGATGTAAACAGAAGCGCTTCAGCCTGATTATTGAAGAAACCGCTCATTTCATAAACATGAGATCAACACGACCACACACTAGAGGCTGTAAATATGAGCACGACCGCTGATTAATATCCACATTGTATATATTGTACGACATTTTCACAGATATTTCTCTGGGTGCTTCAGCGACGCTACTGACGTTAGCCTCGAGCCGCTTCTGCTGTATAAACTCCACCAGAACCGAGAAACCAGCTTCAACCCGAGACAGAACAAGCAGCAGTGCGGCTGTTTAATTAACATCGGCTGGCATAATGAGCGAATCAATGCGTTAATGAGGGGTTTGTGTGGACTTGTTGATGTGTGAGGTGATTAAAAATGGCTGCTGCCCAGAACAAAGCGACACAAACACTGAGACATCCTGCGACAAACCGGCCCCAAACCCGCGAACGGCCGCACACAGCGCGCTAATAACTCACCGATTGAACGTATGACCGCTGCTTCAGATCACATATATCGATATAATTCCACCGGATAGAGAAACTCGGCAGGATGGATGGAGATTTCTCTCTGTTTTTCTCTGTTCGCTTGTTGACAATTTCCCGGCCTGAGAATGAAGCTGCTGCTGCTGCCGCCCAGAGCGGATATGACGTCACTGGCGTGCTATAGCGCCACCCGCAGGTCCACGCATTGGACAGAGACGCACAGATTCAGCTGCGGAATAATTTTAACACAGAGGCATCATACAAACTGCATGTTTTCTTAATACTGCATGCCGTTATGATCATTTTCTGTTTTTGTTTTGTTAAAGTTGTTCATTATGCCCTTATTTGTCATTTTTCCAGCATCTTCTGCATATGTGAATCTATATTTAAGAGTTTGGGCTCAATCTTTGACCACTGAGGATGGCTGATGGACTCAAGCACAACTATTATATGAAAACATTTGCTGATGCCAGGGGTGTAAACCTTTTGAACTGGGTGAACAGGGTAAATTATACTTATTTTGTCTTCTGTGAAACATTTAAGAATTCTGTGTAGCTTGTTAAAGGCAGTACTAAATGAAAAAAAAAAAAAGATCTTTGAAGAAAATAAGAAAAATGTAAACATCTTCATTTAGGGTGAGACCGGGAATGGTTGTAACAATTTTTGTTTGAGCCTCAGTAACTCAGTGGCTGTTTGTGCTAGATGTCTCAAATTTTGATACATGGTAGCCACACATCTCTACTATAATTAGAGCTCACTTGGTTGTGTACGGTACAGTCACAGACCGTGTCCGTTAATGTCAAATACAAAGAGTTCTGTTGTTACAATCTTCCCCACTACTGGGGTGAGTCATAACACTAGCTGGAGATAGATGTAACAATATATAATGAGAGGTAATTTGCTGAAATAACACCCACACCATCCAATTGTTGCATAAACATCATTGAAGAACAAAGAAAAAACAGTTTTGAACAACGTGAACCATTTAAAAAAAAAACAAAAAAAACATTGCATTTACTAGAACTTTAGAAATTGCCGCATGTTAATGTGAGTGTGCGTGTAAGTGTACTGTTGTCATGTGTTGTGCTATTTAAATCGCACAAAGGAGAATTATCCAAAAAAAAAGGGATACTCCACCCCAAAATGAAAATTTTGTCATTAATCACTTACCCTCATGTCGTTCCAAACCCGTAAAAGCTTTGTTTGTCTTCAGAACACAATTTAAGATATTTTGGATGAAAACCAGGAGGCTTTTGACTGTACCATAGACTGCCAAGCAAAATACACTGTCAAGGTCCAGAAAAGTATGAAAAGCATCATCAGAATAGTCCATCTGCCATCAGTGATTCAACCGTAATGTTATGAAGATGACGACAATACTTTTTGTACGCGAATAAAACAAAAATAATGACTTTATTCAACAATTTGTCTCCTCTGTGTCACTCCACATCAGCATAGCGCCATTTTGGAGAATCTAAACAGTACTTAAACTCTTCTGTCTCAGCCGCGCTGCACTGATGCGCTGTTTTCTTTTAAATCAAAGAGTAAATATGCGTAGAAAATGTATCCTTGTGGAACTCAGAAGAATTGTGTATTACCTCCCCAAACCAGTCAATTAAATCCACATCAAAGATGGCAATCAGTTCCTCTAAATAGTTTCCAGTTGCAGCTTACCCTCAGCAGCTGAAGTGTGTGTGGGTCGATCTCCACTAATACTCCCTTGTGGATGGGGGCTGGCTTGAATGGGGGTGGGGCTGGTGATGTCCTCCACTCGGCCGACAGTTAATGGCGAATTGTTGTTTATCAGTTTCCACTCCACGAAAGCAGTGAAGTCCTCTCTGGGACTGTTTGCTGGGTGATGTGCCTTAGACTGCTCGCTGAAGCTGGTGTGGCAAAAGACACAAAGCGAGCAGTCAGGAAAGTGTATAAGGCACGCCAGTTCTAATAAGTCCTTCGTCTGGTCCTCCAGCGAACGGTCCTTCTGCTCCAGGCAGAGCAGCTGAACGCCGAACAGTTCCATGGGGAGATAAACATAAAAGAAAGAAAGCACCGCTAAAGAGCACTACCCAAAAAATTAAACTGATTTAAAATGCACAACAGAGTATTATCCAAAAATGGTCATTTAATTATAAATCCACAAGGAATACACACAGGAGAATCGCAGGAGCAAACGTAGCACAGACAATGGTAAAGCAAAATGCCCAGCAATGACTGAACAGAACGGAGTATAAATAAGGAGACTAATAAATGAGTGACAACTGCACATCATAAGAAACCGTAGAAAAAAATAGGACTGATCAGAAACTAGGGCAATGGAACTAAACAAGGGCAGAAGAACAGGAACAGAGAGAAACACAACCAAAAGTCCATAACTGTGATAACTGTATTCCTGTCACATAAGGGTTCAGTTACCAGCTATGTTTCCATGATCCACCTATTCTGATGTGAATTTTGAGATATATCATAAAAACACTGGATGGAAACATCAAGATGTGCATAAATTCTTAGAATGTGCACAAAAAACTTGTGTTCAATTGAGGCAGATTGTTTTTTATCTAGTAGGAAGGCATGTGCATAAACCTTGATATGCAACAAAAAAAAACTCATGTGACTTTGCCTCAACAGAGGATGTGATCGATAATTGGACTCATAGGGGTTGGTTGTAACATTGTTAATAAACTGGTACAACTATCCCCAAACCAAACAGCCATAACATAGCAAACTGTCTTAGTATATGGGTTTGAAGTTAACATAAATACATCAAATTAAAAAAACATCAAATTAAAGTAGAGAAACAGCTACTTCAGGTCATGTAAGTTAAATAATTGTATCCACTACTCTATGGTTCCTATGCAAAAAAACAAAAAAAAAACAAAAGACAATATTGCTTAAAAATTTTACTTTCTTAGCTGAAAATAATTTTTTTGGTCAAAAAATCTACAAATTTGCTTACAGTCACATGCCATTTTTCCTGTGAGCTCAAAAAGAAGATGGTAGTGTACGATTTTGATGACGTTACCACAGCTCTTTTCTGACCTGTCAAACTTGCAGTGTTACATCTAACCCAGTGTTACATTGCTACCTGCACTCCCACTACTTATTTTGTTAAAATTATTAAACATTTTGCAGATTCTTTATGTAAGTGTATGCTTAAACTTATCTTTGTGTCGGTTTTTCACTTTAGCTCAAAATTTGAGCTAAAAAAATTATTAAATAGGGATGCCAAACTTATAATATTAATTATTTGCATTAATATTGCAATATTTCATTGTTTTCTAGACTGTCTCAAGTTGGAAAACATGAGATAAATTGCAAATATTTTATTCTACATGACAGCCCTGGTTTCATCCCTGCTTCTTGATTATATTGTTATATAATTAAATGAATTACCTCTAAATGTGATTTGATAAGACAGTTTACAAACTCAAAGGAAATTAAATTTTTAGATTATTACAGTTACTAATTCTACTATAATGTTACTGTATCTATTATTATTGTTATTAAGTCTGAGGAAATAATGTACTGAAAGGCTAGAGGAAAGCAGGTAACCATGTTCATTAAATTCATTGAGAATACAACATCCCTCTTCTCAAACAAAATTATCTCATTACAAAAGAAACAACAACCCTATTGCTGAATTGCAACAATTAGTTGTAGGTACACAATCATGTATAAGAAAAATACTGTCTGATTGTTTGGCCTAAAATGTCTAATTATATATTATCAGCCAAGCTATTGTGTTTTTCATCGGCTTTGGCCAATATGATCGTTACATTCCTTAGAATGTTTGGTGAGTATAATTTGAGTGCAGACACATTGGACATTTTGTACCGAGTGTATTTGTGTGTATACTTGTTTCGGAGTGAACAGAGAAAACACGTGGACCCATATGCAAGGCTTTTATTCAGAGACGTGGTCACGAAACAGGCTAGAGTCATACAACAACACAGGTATAACACAGGCAAGACAAAAAAGTAATCCGGAGACAAGCGTGATCAGTCGACGGTGAATGTAATCCTGAGAGCGAAGCAAACAGGGAATCCACAAACAGGAAATAGTCCAGGCGAGATGCAAACACAGTCTGAAACAGCAAGGCAAAGGGTAAATCCAAGACAGGCTATAAACTTTAGGGCAGGCAGAGATCAGACAAGACGAGATAAAAGGCAAGGATCAAGACACGGGAAAACAGACTACGAACAAGGCTAAGCTAGACTCAGGAACAAGGAATGGCTCTGTAAAGTAGCCATTCCTAGATGGTAGTAGTCACTAGATGGGCAATAAATGCTAAACAGTACTCAGCGATTCTGAAAAGGATCTGAGTGGGTGTTATATAGTGTGTGTAATTGGCGAGCATATGATTAGTGAAATGGCACATGGGAAATGTAGTCCAAGGTAACGTGAAAAAGTCTTTATAGTGTGAGAGTCATTATAATGGAAGGGGGACCTCTGGTGGCAATCAGACGGAAGGCCACAGACTCGATTCATGACAGAGCCCCAAGGAGCAGCTTCCAGTCTCTCTAAACACTATATAATCCAGGAGGGTGGTGGAGCGGAGGCGGAACCCGGGAAGGGATGGAGGGCCAAGTTCATGTGGAGATATAGGGCCCTGGGACTGAGGCAGGACTGGCGAAGCAGGGAGCCGGGACAGAACCGGCAGAACAGGTGGAACTGAGGACCACCCGTAGCAGAAGACAGAGTCTGAAGATCCCCATGACAGAGCAAAAACACCATGGTGGAGCAGAAGACCACCACGCTGAGAGAGCAGACGTAGCAGAAGACCACCATGGTGGAGCAGAAGACCACCACGCTGAGCAGATGGAGCAGAAGACCTCCACGGTGGAGAAGACGGAGCAGAAGACCACCACGGCGGAGCAGAAGACCACCATGCTGGAGCAGATGGAGCAGAAGACCACCACAGTGGAGCAGACAGAGCAGAAGACCACCACGGGCAGAGCAGATGGAGCAGAAGACCTCCACGGTGGAGCAGACGGAGCAGAAGACCACCACGGTGGAGCAGACAGAGCATAAGGCCACCACGATGGACCATAAGCCCACTACAGTGGAGCAGACAGAGCAGAAGACCTCCACGGGCAGAGCAGATGGAGCAGAAGACCTCCACGGTGGAGCAGACGGAGCAGAAGACCACCACGGTGGAGCAGACAGAGCAGAAGGCCACCACGATGAACCATAAGCCCACTACAGTGGAGCAGACAGAGCAGAAGACCACCACGGTGGAGCAGACGGAGCAGAAAACCCCCATGGCAGAGCAGACGGAGCCGAAAACCTCAACAGCAGAGCAGAACACCACCATGGCAGAGTAGACAGAGCAGAAGACCAACACAGCAGAGCAGAAAACCACCATGGCGGAGCAGATGGAGCAGAAGACCACAGCGGCAGGGCAGACGAGACGGATGACCACAAAAGCGGGACTGAAAACAACCACGGTGGACCAGTGTCCCATGGCAGTGACTGGTTCCTAGGAAAACTGAGACAAAAGAGACAGACATATACAGCCTCAAGGACCAAGGTAGGGAACACAAAAAGTTCATCAATAGTTTCCCTGTTGACAACTGAGAGGGCAGACATTTCATTAACAACTGACTGTAACTGGGCAGACAGACGGTTCCAAATCAGGATCATTGATTGAAACTGGACAGACAGGCAGTTCATACTTACAGTAAATGCATTGGCTGGAACAGGACTGGCAGATCAAAATCAAGGGCATTGACAGAGGCTTGAGTAGATAGTTCAGTGACAGAAACTGGCAAGACAGACAGTTCAAAATTCAGACTCATTGAGGGAAACTCGACTGGCAGGTAGTTCACAAACAGATTTGTAGGGTGATATGGGATAGACTGGCAGTTCAAAATTGGATGTATTAACTAGAGCTTGTAAACTGGTAAATTTCAGTGACTGAAACTGGACAGACAGACAACTCACACTTAGACTCAAAGATTAAATCAGGGCCGACAGATCAACCAGACCAAATTCAGACTCAACAGCAGCATTTAGACAGACAGACAGCTCAGGTTTCGATTCCTTGACAGAAATAGATTCATCGACTGATTCTGGATGGACTGAAAGTTCATAACCAGACTCATTAGCAGCACTTAGACAGACAGACAGTTCACAATCAGCCTCCATGGCTGGTTCAGGGCAGGACAAATGTTCATAATCTGCCTCCATAGCCGTGACAGGATAGACTGAGGGTTCAGAGACGGCCTTCTTAGTCATGACAGGCCAGGCAGAGAGTTTACAAACGGCCTCCATAGCTGTAACAGGACAGACTGAGGTTTCAGAAATGGCCTCCATAGCCATGACAGGACTGACAGAGGGTTCACAGACGGTCTATTTGGCCGTGAAAGGACTGACAGGGAGTTCACAGACGGCCTCCATAGCCATGACAGGAGTGACAGGGAGTTCACAGATGGCCTCTTTAGCCATGACAGGACTGACAGGGAGTTCACATACGGCCTCCAAAGCCATGATAGGACTGACAGGGAGTTCACAGACGGCCTCTTTAGCCGGGAGAAGAGAGGACGAGCGTTCTTAATTGGGAGCCACTACCATGAAAAGAGCTGAAGTGAACGACACCACCTCAGGAGGTTCTACAGCCTCAGCCACCACCTCTGGAGCACCTGGAGTGGGCACCGCCACCTCAGAAGGTTCTGCAGCCTCAGCCGCCACCTAGTGTATGTGTAGTGTATGCAGCCCAAACACACCATAAGGCAATCCCCCATATGGGAAATGCTGCAGACAGGGGAATCAGTTCAAGAACTGGAGGGCTCAAGTGAGTAGGTTTGGGGATAACAGCTGCGAGTGCAGACACCAGCGGTGTATCCCTTACAATGAAAACCAGACTGGGATACCGAAGGACTGACATTAAAGATCTGGGTGCAACAGACAGGACGTGGCTAGCCTCTGGATGAACAACTGAGACGTGACTTGACACTTGAAAGATCAGCTGAAGCGTGACAAGACTTTGGGAGATCAGCTTAGACGTGACGAGACTCTGGAAGATCAGCTGAGACGTGATGAGACTCTGGAAGATCAGCTGAGACATGACGAGACTCTGGACAAACAACTGAGATGTGACTTGACTCATGAAGAGCAGCTAAGATGTGACTTGTCTCATGAAGATCAGTCGTGACTTGACTTGACTCATGACGATCAACTGATACTTGACTTGACTCATGAAGATCAGCTGTGACTTGATTTGACTCATGACAATCAACTGAGACTTGACTTGACTCATGAAGATCAGTTGTGACTTGACTTGACTCATGAAGAACGGCTGTGACTTCACATGATTCATGAAGATCAGCTGTGACTTGACTTGACTCATGAAGAACAGCTGTGACTTGACTTAACTCATGAAGATCAACGGTGACTTGACTTGCCTCGTGAAGATCAGCTGTGACTTGACTTGACTCATGAAGATCAGCTTGACTTGACTCATGACGATCAGCTGTGACTTGACTCAGAAATGGCGGCAGTGAAATGACGGGATGTTGTTGTCGCAGCCATTTTGCAAACTGGCTTCTCTGTCGCTACCATTATGCGAGAGCGCTCCGGTGCAGCCACCATTTCACGAGTGGGTTGAATCACCGGAATAGCAATCATTATTCTTGAATGTCCCGGAGCTTGTGGTTGACCCAACACTCCAGCCGCCATTACAGGTACAGACGCGGTGTTGCGTTCCTCCTCCACAACACCCACAGTGAACAAAGAGCAAACAGACAGCAAAGCATAGTCCATGACGAATGCGACCCTCGCGAATGAGCTTAGATTTCAGCGGTCGATTAATGCCTTTGGAAAAAAAAGTCTATCAACACACAGTCCGGTATGTCAGAGTAATAGTTAATGGCTAGATACTCTTGAATATAGTCCTCGAGCAACCGCGTGCCCTGCTCAAGGGATAATAACCGTCTTGCAGTGTCCATAAATGCCAAATGTCCATTCAAAAAGCTGTTGGATCTTTGTAGAGCTGAGTATTCTGTTACGGAGTGAACCAAGAAAACGTGCAGATACATATGCAAGGCTTTTATTCAAATAAAAGACAATGAAACAAAACAGGCTATGACAACAAAACAACAAAAGCACAGGCAACAGGCAAGAAAAAGAGTAATCCAGAAACAGGCGTGATCAGTCGAAGATCCTGAGGGCATAGCAAATGGGGAAAACACAAACAGGAAATAGTCCAGGCGAGATGCAAACACAGTGCGAGAAAGCCAGACAAAGGGTAAAACCAAAACAGGCTGTAAACTTCAGGGCAGGGAGAGACACAGCTGCTGACACAGAAGAGCGTACGCTACCTGCGTACTGCTCAGATTCACCAAAATGGCGCTACACTGATGTGGAGTGACACAGAGGAGACAAATTGTTGAATAAAGTCGTTATTTTTTTTTTATTTGCGTACAAAAAGTATTGTCGTCGCTTCATAATGTTACAGTTGAACCACTGAAAGCAGATGGAATATTCTGACGATGCTTTTCATACTTTTCTGGACTTTGACAGTGTATTTTACTTGGCAGTTTATGGGACAATCACAAGCCTCCTATTTTTTATCTAAAATATCTTAAATTGTGTTCCAAAGATGAACAAAGCTTTTAAGGATTTGGAACGACATGGGGGTAAGTGATTAATGACAAAATTTTCATTTTGGGGTGGAGTATCCCTTTAAAGTGAATAAAGTGGCTTATAAAGGTCCTTTGAGGGAACACCTGTTCCCAGTGGGTCCCAACAGAAATAACCTTTGCTTGCCAGGTCCTCTTGAGAGAGAAACTGTTCCCACTTGGTCCCAACCAGAAAAGCTTGTTCATGTCAGGTTCCCTGAAAAGGTGCCCAATCCCAATGGATCCCAACAGAAAGAGTCTGTGCCTGCCAGGTCCTCTGAGGGAGCACCCATTCCCAACAGGGAAAGCCAGTGCATGCCAGGTCCGCCATTGGAAAGCTCACTACCGATGAGTCCCCACAGTTGGATCCCTGAAAATATAAGGCACCATCTGACAAGGTATGCCATCCTTACACCAGACAGGACTCCAAAAAGTTCTGCTCTGTGGGAGAAGCCTATGACTGTTGGGATGCAATGGGAAATACCTGAGCCTGCTGATTCTCCACAGGGAGCACCTGTGCCTGCCAAGTCCCCTAAGGAAGAGGTCATCCTTGATGGGTCCTTAAAGAGAGCACCTGTGACCACCAGGCCCTCACTCAGGGGAAAATGTAGGATCCCATGAAAAATAAGACAGCATTTGGCAGGGAATGCTGTCTTGACACCTTTGCTCCTAAGGCACCTAAAGGGAACAACAGTGTCTGTTGGGTACCCATCGGAAAAGCCTGTGCATACAAAAATGGCCATGAGGAGTACCTGTGCCCATTAATTCCTCAAAGGGAGTACTTGCACCTGACGGGTACCCTGAGGGAGAACTCGTCTCTGACAGGTTACCGCAGACAGCACCTGTGACCACTGAGGGGAAAATGAAGGACACCGACAATGCATGTCATTTTGACACCTTTGTCCCCAAAGGGTTAGTTCACCCAAATATTAAAATTATGTCATTAATGACTCACCCTCATGTCGTTCCAAAACCCCTTTCATGTGAGACCTCCGTTCATCTTCGGAACACAGTTTAAGATATTTTAGATTTAGTCCGAGAGCTTTCTGTCCCTCCATTGAGAATGTATGTACGGTATACTGTCCACGTCCAGAAAGGTAATAAAAACATCTTCAAAGTAGTCCATGTGACATCAGAGGGTCCGTTAGAATTTTCTGAAGCATCGAAAATACATTTTGGTCCAAAAATAGCAAAAACTACGACTTTATTCAGCGTTTTTCTTCTCTTCCGTGTCTGTTATGAGCGCGTTCACATCACTGCAGTTTAGTGATATCCGGTTCGCGAACGACTCACTCGATGTAACCGGATCTTCTTGAACCAGTTCACCAAATCAAACTGAATCGTTTGAAACGGTTCGCGTCAACAATAAGCATTAATCCACAAATGACTTAAGCTGTTAACTTTTTTAATGTGGCTGACACTCCCTCTGAGTCAAAATAAAAACCAATATCCCGGAGTAAATTCATTTACTCAAACAGTACACTGACTGAACTGCTGTGAAGAGAGAACTGAAGATGAACACGAGCCGAGCCAGATAACGAACAAAAGATTGACTCGTTCTCGAGTCAAGAACCGGTTGCATTGGTTTTCGGATCACTAGTAGTGAAGGGAAGTTCGGTTCTTTTCCGCGAACCGGTTCTTTCGGACAGTTCGATTCAATAAAAGAAAACTGCTCACTGCTCAACTGCTCACCATCTTTTGCGCTCGACGTAATGACTTCATTGGCGATGATTGCCCTTGGATTCACGGGTTTACCCGCGCTCATAACATTAGCACAGAATCAGTTCAATCAATCATCAAAAGAACCAGTTCAGTTCATACGCGCTGTGTGTCAGTCTGAATCACGCATGCGCAGTATCATCAGCTCCTCGGTTCTCGAATCGGACGCGGTCCGACAGACAGAACGGTTCTTGACTCGAGAACGAGTCAATGTTTCGTTCGTTACCTGGCTCGGCTCTGTGTTCATCTTCAGTTCTCTCTTCACAGCAGTTCAGTCAGTGTACTGTTTGAGTAAATGAATTACTCCGGGATATTGGTTTATTTGAACTCAGAGGGAGTGTCAGCCACATTAAAAAAGTTAACTGCTTAAGTCATTTGTGGATTAATGCTTATTGGAGACGCGAACAGTTTCAAATGATTCAGTTCGATTTGGTGAACTGGTTCAAGAAGATCCGGTTAAGGTTACGATTCGTTCACGAACCGGATATCACTACACTGCAGTGTTGTGAACGCGCTCATAACAGACACGGAAGAGAAGACAACGCTGAATAAAGTCATAGTTTTTGCTATTTTTGGACCAAAATGTATTTTCGATGCTTCAAAAAAATCTATCGGACCCTCTGATGTCACATGGACTACTTTAAAGTTGTTTTTATTACCTTTCTGGACGTGGGACAGTATACCGTACATACATTCTCAATGGAGGGACTGAAAGCTCTCGGACTAAATCTAAAATATCTTAAACTGTGTTCCGAAGATGTACGGAGGTCTTACGGGTATTAAATAAAAAAATTTAAAATCTACATGAACAAAAACTTTATCAAAGATAACATGAAAAAAATAAGGCTCCTAAAAGACCACTTGTGCCTGCCAAAACCCCAGTGGAGCACAAGTGCCTGCCAGGTACCTGCCAGAAGAGTCTATGTTTGCCAGGATGCCATGAGGGAGAACTTGTCTTTGACAGGTCACCACAGGCAGCACCTGTGACTACAAGGCCCCACTGAGGGGAAAATGGAGGACATTGGAAAATATATGACAGCATCTGACACTTTTGCCCTGTGCATACATTCCCCACAGGGAGCACCTGTGCCTGCCAGGTCCCTTGAAGAAGTCATCACTGACAGGTCCACAAAAGAAACACCTGCAACCAACAGGCCCCTACTAAAATGTAGGGTCCCGGATAATATAAATTTTAATACTAAAAAGAGTGTGGTTATTATTGTTAAAACCAGAGAGGATAAGCAAAATTTAACCTCTTTTTATTTAGGTGACGAAGTATTAAAGGTGGTAAATAAAATAAAATATCTGGGTCAAATCATTAGAGATTATTTAAATGATGATGATGATATGCAGCGCCAGTGCTGTAAGTTATACGGACATGCAAATATGTTGGCTCGTAAAATTCTACATGTGTGTTGATGATGTCAAAATAGCTCTTTTTAGAGCCTCAGCTTACTGTACTTCATTTTATACATCACATTTATGGTGTACTTTTAGTAAAGCTAAAATGAAAAAGCTACAGTTTGCATTTAATGATGCATTATAAGAATTATGCTTAAGCTCCATAGGTGGATAAGTGCAAGCCAATTGTTTGTATATAATGATTTTCCTACTTTGCATGCTGTGTTAATACTATTATAATTACATTAAAAGATCCAACTGTCGACTAAGTTATCAAAAAAAAACTATTATAAAGTCACAAAAATTTTGTACATTAAGTGACACAAGGTATTCCTCCCAAAGCACTGGCATTCAAGTGTGTGTTTCTAAATAGTGCTTATTGTATGTAAATGTTTGTTTGTATGTAATTTTTTCTTTTCTTTTTCTCTTATTTTTATGATATGGACCTAAGGGTCTGAAATTAAGAAATAATAATGATGATGATGATGATGATGATAACCACTGTGCCTGTCTGGAAGCCATAAGAAGTATCTGTGCCTGCTGATTACTCACAAGGAGTACCTGTGCCTGCCAAGTCCCCTGAAGAATTTCGACATACCTGAGGGGTCCCCAAAGGGACTACCAGCAACCACCAGGCCCCCACTGAGGTCAAAATGGAGAACACTGGAAAATATAGGACAGTATTTAACAAATCATGCCGTTTTGACACCAGGCCCCCACTGAAGCCTTTCCTGTCTCTTACTTTAAACTTTATTCAAAACATGTAACTCTGTCTTGTGTACTATGTTAAAAATAATAGAAATGGCTTTTCCCCTCCTCCCCACTCATTCGAATCTGATTATGTCGGTTCCCTCTACAGGACAATGTACTGTGTATGTCAACAATCTCCATGTAAAGAGCAGAGCAGGTCATGCTCAAGGACAAACTTCATCTACATTTTGTATATAAGTACATTTTACATTCATACATATTGTGTATACACAGGTACATACATATTTGCAAATATGTACTTTAATTTGTACATGTTATTGTATGTCGATGTTGTTGTATGACATATTGTGCATCTATCTAGAATATACTGTATAAATACAAAATAAAACTATTTATTTATTTATATTTATTTATTTTACTTATTTTTATAAGAACAATACACATTAATTTTGGTGTTATGTAAATGTCCTATCAATGTCAGTAGTGTCCCAGGTCTGGATAGGATAATGTACACCTAAACTATACACTTGAACCTTAAACTAAGCCAAAGACTAACATTCTGCAAAAACTAAGCAAAAGAAGAGCATATTCTGACTGAAGGAAACAAAGAACATTGATAGAAGGTTGAAGGTAACGCCGATAGATTTAGATTTTTCATATATAAACAAAATAAAATAATAATAGCTTATTTAACCCATTTAATCCCTATTGTGACTGTAAAAAAGGTTTTCATTTATAAAGCTTTAAAAACCTCACTGACTGATGTTTTAGTGCATTTCCTGCAAATATGGGGAAAAAGGGACTCAATTAAATATGCTCAGTGTCACATGGTTAATGCAAACTGTCACATGACCAGAGCAGTTTAATTCCGGTTTGCACCTTCAAAGCTCCAAAATGAAAGGCTAATAAAGTATGTTAACTTAAAGATATGACAAAGATTTCTGGTCCACATTATCTTTAAGGTGTCTAGTAATAATATATGTATTCACATATATTCAGTTCTGTTGAGTGTGGTCATAGAATGAGTAAATACATTGATGGTCACAATAGTGACCGGTGGGATAACAGTGGATTTAGGTATACAATATAAATCCAACCGAAATTGTTAGTGAAGGCTGCACTAAAATGTTGCAATGACAAAATACTGCACTAAATTAAAAGTTCAAATGTTACAAATCAGTTACATTATTGATGTTGTAATACTGGTAGCACTAATATAAAAATTTTAAGATATATTTTGCAATAAAGTAACCATTTTGAAATACGTTGATTTTTTTTTTTTTTTTTTTTTTAATTTCTTAACAGTGTTGTATAAGGTTTTTTATTTTATTCTATGCATAATAGCAACCCTAGAATGTGATCATCAAGCAGTTTAAAATAGCTGGGCTAAGATATATGACAATTTTTATGACTGAAGAAACATGTTAATTCAATATACACATTATCCCACCGGTCACAATTGTGACCAACCATAGGTTTTTCACACACTTTTACAAAACAAAATGTAAAAAAATGATTATGTCAAAGGGTTACTAATTACACATCATTTGGATATTTTCCTGTCTGGAAAACATTAAAGGGGTTAATTGTAACCCATGACATCGTGTCCCTGTTCTCTTACAGTAAACTGATCACAGTGCAGTTGTTGTTGTGCTGTATGTGAAGCGTGAGTGCGCTATAGTTCAAGCGATAGCCTGCAGATGTCGCTGTTGGTTCGCAGTGACCGCACCAGTGTAAACAGCGACAGCGTCAGTGTTTGTACGACTGTAAGTACAGCACACACAGACATCGCGATGGCCGAGAGCGAGTGGGACACGGTGACCGTGCTGAGGAAGAAGGGCCCGTCCGCCTCTCAGTCCAAATCCAAACAGGTGAGTGAGTCCGGGCGCCCGTGCGGGTCACAGCACGCCGCCGCGCTCGGCTGCATCACGAGCCTGAAACACTAGCTCAACTAGTCAACATGTGGCTCGTCCTGCAGTCTAGAAGATTCTCTTTATGATAGCAAGCTCTTTGCTGATCTACAATAACTTAGACATTCACAGTCATGTTCCTGTTAGACGCACAGTGCATGAAATTTAAATTATGACAACAAAATCACACTCATATATTTCTGAGCCCTATGTGGTGTCTGATTTTGATTTTAATGTCCTTTTAGGCGGTCACTGCTGCTCAGAGACGTGGAGGAGAAGTGGAGACCACCAAGAAATGTAAAACATAATCCTTTTTTTTTTTTGCATCTTGCAGTTTGTTAAAATGATTTGTTGGGAGATCATAAGATATTTACTTTGATTTAAAATTTGATGCACACAAAATCTGGCAACTTTAATATGAAATGTAAAAGTGTGCCAAATGCATGATTATAAATAGGAAAAGGGTAGTTGAGAAACTGACATAAAACACAACAAAAAAAAAAGTTTTGATTTCGGTTCTGTCAGCTGCTGTTAACAATGAATTAATGTGTGTCAAATGAACCCGCAAACATAAGTGTAGTTGAAATTTGTTCCACAACACATCAGTGTTAAATCTGTGCAAATAAAAAAAAAAAAAAAACCTGAAGAAAAACATCTCACACACACACACAAAAAAAAATATTTGAAATGGGTCAGACTAATTAAAATAATTAAGATGTCTGTGAATGTCACATGTGGTTCCTCTGCTGGAAATTCAAACACTGAGATGTGTTTACTTTTTGAGGTCGTTTTATGCATTAATTTCCCCATCTATTGCAGAATTAGTTTTTTTTCTCCAAGAAAAACTCCATGTTTTTGTGTTGATATTTTCTATGTTTCTTAAACATGTACCAGCATGACAGCTGTTGCTATATTCTCCATATCATCAGTATATTGCTATTAACTTGTGTAATCTTACAAGGTTGATGTTGTTGTGGTGCCGGATCTCAGGGTCAGCGGGTCAGAACAAGCAGCACCTGGTGACCAAGAACACGGCCAAACTGGACCGCGAGACGGAGGAGCTCCACCATCAGCGTGTGCCACTGGAAGTGGGCAAAGTCATCCAGAAAGGCCGTCAAGACAAGGGTCTGACCCAGAAAGACCTGGCCACTGTAAGCGGGATCGCATCTTAACTCATGTTTAAATGATCACATGGTAGGAACGAGCCAATCCAGGCAGTCTGTTGGTGTGCGGGTATTAAAACACACAAACGCATGCACTGCTGCTGCTTCAGAAACATCATGCTCTGTGTTTCTGCTCAACAGAAAATCAATGAGAAACCTCAGATCATCGCCGAATATGAAAGTGGGAAGGCGATCCCAAATAATCAAGTCATGGGCAAAATTGAGAGAGCCATCGGTAAGCAGCTCTTCCATAGTGCTGTGGCCAAGTATTGAACCGGTTTATAGGTTAACCATCATCTCACCTGCCAAAAAGGGTTGAAGCTCCGTGGGAAAGATATTGGGCAGCCGCTGGAAGCCAAACCCAAGAAGAAATGAAGAAAAAAAGCTTTGAAATCAGCCCATCTCCAGACGTCCCGTCGTCCTCCTCCTAACCCGGGCTGATGGCACTGGAGTCTCAGTGCTGCGCTGCACTAACAGTGACGATGTTCACAAACTCAAAGTGCTTTGATACAGTTTGGCAGTTCCTTGCTTTGGCTTGAAGTCTTTCTCTTGTGGAGATTAAACATTTCAATCAGCCTGTTTTATTTGCAGTGATTTCTAATGATTTAAAAGCATGTTTTGCTCTATTGTGGCCTTGCCATGCATCAACATGTTTATGTCTTAGAGATTCATCTTTTGAAGGCTTGAATAAAGTTTTTCATTGGGTGATGTCATCATTTTAGAGCCAAGTAAACCAGATGTCCCAGTAATGTCATTGCATACTGTATGTTCCTCCGATGTTCAAGTATCAGCAGATCTGCATAAATTCGACAGAAACTGTGAATCAAAAGCTCCACAACTTTTAATTAGTTTTCAAATTTTCCACTGTATTAAAATCACACTTGTACACTCAAGAGTTGACACACAAAATAGAGAGAGATGGTGCATTTAGAAAAGTACAAAAACAAACTACAAGGAGTAAAAAGACGAGCTCTAAAACCACAAAACACAATCAGAGGATTCACACAAACTGAACCCTGAACATCCACAGTGTTGGTCAACGGCGACTAGACGTCAGCTCCACTCGTGCTCAGTGTCACAGAGTATGAATCAAGAACTATGAGGAAAGTTTGTTTGTGAAAACTCCAGTGTTGGAACAAAGGAAACGTCCAGAACATTAATTCAATGACTCAAGCCCTAACCCAGCAAACAAAAATCTCAGAACGTTTTGATAACATTCCCATTAAAGGGTTTCTTCACCCCAAAATGAAAATTTTGTCATTAATCACTTACCCCCGTGTCATTACAAACCCATAAAAGCTTTGTTCGTCTTCGGAACACAATTTAAGATATTTTGGATAAAAACCTGGAGACTTGTGACTGTCCCATAGACTGCCAAATAAATAACAGTGTCAAGGTCCAGGAAAATATGAAAAGCATCGTCAGAATAGTCAATCTGCCATCAGTGACTCAACCGTAACGTTATGAAGCGATGAGAATACTTTTTGTACACAAAGAAAACAAAAATAACAACTTTATTCGACAATTCCGCTCCTCTGTGTCTCCCCAAATCAGCGTAGGGCCATTTTGACAAATCTGAGCTGTACACAGATGATGTACGCTCTTCTCTATCAGCCGCACCACAAGGATACGCTTTTTACGTGTATTTACGCTTTGGTTTGAAAGCAAACAGTGCATTGACACAGCACGGCTGACACAGAAGAGCGCAAGCCGCCTGCGTACAGCTCAGATTTTCCAAAATGGCGCTACGCTGATTTGGAGAGACAGAGGAGAGGAATTGTTGAATAAATTCATTGTTTTTGTTTTCTTTGTGCTTTTACGGGTTTGGAACGACATGGGGGTAAGTGAATAATGACAAAATTTTCATTTTGGGATGGAGTATCCCTTTAAGTTTTGAAAATGTTATTTCTGAATGTTCTAGTATTTTTTAAATGGTTATATGAACATTACATTTGATCATTTTGCAAACATAATTGGAATGTTACGTTTGATTGCTTTCTGAAAAAAGTAATAACATTTAAAAAAAAAAACATCAGATGAACATCTGACGACAGCGTTTCAGGAAAAAAGTTCTGTGAACGATGTATAAATAATGTTTATTATTAACGTTTTGAGAATATAATAACAGCCCAGCAAACTTTGAACAAACATATGATTAAAATTACTGGAAGAATGTTTGTTCATAACTTTGAGAGAAACTTGGCAGAAAGTTAGCACTACACCGTGTCTACACTGGACGCGACAAAGTGACCGTTGAAAATCAATACGTCATAAATAGAACGCAGCAGCAGTTTTCTGTCGGGGATTTATTGTGCCATGCTGCATCCAGAGTAGAACTAATTATAATGAGTTCTATAGTATTTTGTCGCACTGCGCCGCTCGTGTCCGGTGTTGACACGGTGTTAGAATAAACAGCGTTATCGTGTGCTGGTGTGGAGAATAATATAGTCAAGTTAGGGTTCTAAGTGTGAACAAGCTTCAAGACTCTTAAGCTCACAGTGTTGTGTTTTAATGCTGGAAAACTTTCATTGTAAACACATAACCCAGACTCTAGTAACATCGTCTGTGTGAACGAGCTGAAGCCGATAATGTGTAGTGCATGTCGTAGTGAGGATGTCAGTTATTGAGTGACAGTTTAAAGGAGGAGAAAGTCTGCATGCAGTCAAATACACAAAACAGAAAATAATCACGGTTAATGAGAACTGCCGACTATCCGCGCAGATGGCAAAGTGAAACAAGAAGAAATGCAATTGTTTATAAGAGCACAACACAAATATAAAAGAGAAGAGCATCTGGATGAGATTGTTAAATGTCACATTGTGATGCTGCTCTGTCTTTACAGGACGCAGGAGTGTGAGCAAACACAATCACATGCTGCCCGAACATGTCTGGAAAATGCTTCAGGTGCTGAATTAAGCGAAAGTAAAGGTTTCTGCTGATACTGCTGTAGAAATGCTCTATTCTATGGAAGCTTATTTCCGTCACTGACTGATTCCACGTTTGCATCTCACAATTCAGATTTTTATTCTGAGTTTAGATCTTGCGATTCTTTTTATTTTTTATTTATTTTCCAGAATTCTGAGTTTACATCCTGCAATTCTGACCCAAGAAGCCGTGGTTGACAGTGAATTTATAATAGCTAAGGGGCGTTGTTAGGCACGTCGTGAAACAGTTGTTATAACTTCACCGTAAACCACGGCTTCACGGGGGTTATTATTTTTATAAAATGGTTATTCCATATACGTAGTAAGGTTTCACAAAATAAAACAGCAAATAAAGTGTAACGATATTAATAAAAACAGTATTCTTCCACCAAACAATATAGTTCCTCGGAAACAGTTGTGGTTGCAACAAAGTGGTTGCCAAACAACACACAAACGTAAACAAAGGTGTATGTTTGTAGAGTAATTTACAACAACTTCCAACGCGGCTCAACCAATCAGAATCAAGGACCGGAACTCTCCGTTTTATAAATCTCAATATCTCACTTTTTTCTAAGAATTGCAAAGTTTGTATTTTGCAATTGTGAGAATTTAAAATGTAAGAATTTTAGAATTTATTTATTTTGCAATTGTGAGAATTTGTAATTTTCATTTCATTCCGTTTACATGTCGCAGTTCTGACTTTTGCACAATTACCTTTTTGATATTTTTATTTCATGGCAGAAGTAAGCTTCCATGCTGTTCACAGACAGCTGTGATTCATTTATTCTACAAGAGAGATTGTCCAACCACAGACTACTATTTATTACTGATGTGACTAGAGTCTTCATCATGTAAGTGGACGTGATTTGAGCTTCATCTGATCGGCCGCAGGAGGCTGAGAGTGCATTTGCTGGACTCCGTTACCTTACTTCATCCAGAAAGAAGTCTTTATTTACCATTAAAAATATATAAATATATATTTCATAGCAAGTCAGTTACAGAAATAGTAAATCTGAGCCTGATGAGATCTCACGCGAGATCGATTGAGGCTGCTGAAGAGAGATCACAGTCGTCTGGAGGTGTTTACTGCACACCGCTGCTGCTGGTTTGAGATTGTGTGCAGTTCAGCTACTGTACGCTGCATGTCTCTGTGCTGTACTGACCGCCCACTTCTTCATGGCTTTGGTCCTGAGGGTTTGTGTCCTGCTCATCTGGAGGAAATAAACTCTGTCTGAGGCCCATCAGCAGATCTCGGCCTTCACTGGCCGGAAGGTTACCTAGATAGTACTGAGGCGCCAGCTCCACCAACCTACAACACACACATGTGACATCATGCTGAATAAACTGCCTTCAACCAAAAACAAAAAACAAAAAAAACATGGCTTTAAAGGGATAGTTCACCCAAAAATTTAAATTTACTGTTGATTTACTCACCCTGAGATTATCCAAGATGCAGGTTTTTTTTTTTTTTTTTTTTTAGCTGAAACAATGGTCCTTGGTGATTCATAAAATGCAAGTCAATGCATTTCAAAATGCAAACTCAAAAAATCTAAACTCTGAATCAAAAAAAGCATATCAGGCAACATAAAATAAAAACTAGTGAAATCAAATTACATATTCATCCACAAACCAAAAATTTCGCTTCATAAGACCTCATTCAGTTTCTTGCACAGACCGATCATTTCGCTTCATAAGACCTCAATATATCATTAGAAGCCACGGGTATTAAATTTGTGTTGCCTGATATTCTTTCTTTGACTCTTAAAGTGATGGTAGCCATTCACTTGCATTTTATAAATCACCAAAGATCACGGTTTCAGCCAAAAATCTTCTTTACTGTTCTGCTGAAGAAAAACACTCACCTGCATCTAGGATGGCCTGAGGATGAGTAAACTAACAGCAGCAAGACTGAAGTTTCAGTAGGGATTTGACTGGAGATCGATACTCACATTTGTGGGTGAATCTCGGATATGATGCAGATGCAGTTGTCGTGTGAGATGGTGAAGTCGTGGTAAAGCACCCAGCTGGGCGGGCTGGGCTGCGGTCGGCGGCAGTGGTACGATGAGAATGGGTGGAGGTGAGCCACGTGCCGGTGCGTGAGCAGCAGATAGTTCCCTGAGCCATCAACATCATGAGCAACCTGATGATCAGACGCACAGGAAACCAATGACTGCTCCGATTTAGCAGATAAAACACATCATGTCCAGTCCTGACGGCAGAATAAACCCTACAGGCGAACACTGAGACTAAACACAGAATGATAAATGATTTTGATAGCAATGCAAATGCAACATATTATGGGAATTTAAGAAGAAGAAGGAGGAAGAAAGTTTGGGTGTCACTGAAGTCAGGTGTGCACGATTGTGAAAGTCTGTCAGCCAATCAGAATGCAGCATTCTAGAGCTCTGTGGTTTAGTTTATAGTGTGTGTTTACCTTCAGGAAGAAGCCCGATATCAAAGCTCTCTTTATATTGGTGCTGTTGTCCTGGCAACCAAAAGCAGGAGGAGAGACGGGCAACTCGATTCGCTGCATCACCTCCAGTAGCTCCGCCCTGATCACCACAGCCAATCGTAAAGCAGAGGCATTCAAGAAGTTTGTCCTGCACCAGACCTCGTCTTCATTATCTGAGGACGCACACACACACACACATCAGTATTTCTAATGATAGACATGAGGTGCCTCAGTATGATGCTGTCACTCACGCTGCAGATACGCGTTATAGACGTTGATGAGGGTCATGTGATCTCCGTCTGGATGCAGCAGGGGTCGTCTGTGCGTCGCTGCCGCCTCCTCTTTATTAGCTGGTGGTGTTATGAAGCACGGCGGAGCTGCAATTCAAACACACATTTACTGAAGATGTGTATGTATGTAAATCACAGCGTGATCTCAGACACTGATGCGAATGCAAGTGCCGTACCGGTCAGCATGGCAGCGATGGTCAGCAGCTCGTTCACGCAGTCAAACTCACAGGACGCGATCAAAGCTTTGGCTAACGGCGGCTCCAGAGGAAGTTCAGACATAATGATTCCCACCTCTGACAGATTCCCATCGTCATCGAGAGCCGCCAGATAATCCAGATCCTCCAGCGCCTGCATCAGTGCCTCCGGAGCTGCACATGAGCAAACAAACACACATGCGAGAGCTTCTTAAAATCACACGCTCTTATCCGACCGGCTGGTTTAGGGCAGTTTACAGAAATCATGGTACAATAGGATTTTTCTGGTCATGTCTGATGTGATAAAAGCCTCTATTGTAAGAACTCAGATCTGGCAGTTCATCTAAAGCCAGGCACACACCATAAGACTGAAGATGTTTGTGCGCAAACTACGTAACTACAAGATCCTAAAACTAGTCAAATATTTTTCATTAATTGAGCTTAAAGTTCAAATAAACTTTAAAAAAAATGTACTAATGAAAATGTGAATCTGAAGCATCTGAAGTGGCAGGTTTTTCAAGTTTGACAGGCTGAACTGACCTGGCCGGTCCAGGAACTTGCACTGGCCCATGTCTGCAATGTCCAGCCGCTTGAGGAGCAGCACCAGATGACTGAGGTTTGCTTCGGTCACCGCCGGACAGCGAGCCGCAGGCATCTCGTCCTCATACATCAGCTGAGAGTACAGCCGAAAACACACGCCTGCGGCGGACAGTAAAAAACACACACTACCATCACAACAAAACACACTACCATCACAACATTTACAGGCTGTCCTCAAAACACAGAGCAATGCAAAGGTCATGGCTTTGATTCCCAGTGAATGAATGAACTGATCACAGTCTTTTTTAGTATTATTGAGATTATTGTTAAAGGTCCACTGAAGTGCCTTGAAACAAGCAGCATTGTTCAATGTGTTGACGTAATTTCAACTGAAACAGAAAGACAGGGCAGGACATATCAAGCAGCCCCACCCCCTTTTTAAACAGCCAATAGCATTTCATTTATATCACCGCTTGGGCCAGAGCCGCTGAGCTCGGAAAATTAAAAGAGTGACCATAGGACCTGTTTACATCCGGGATTAAGATGTGTTTTTCTCAATCCGATCACATGTGGACAACATTAAATAAAGGTGTCTCCCTCATCTACTTGTGATCCGATCGATCAAAACACATCTTAATAAAAGGTGTAAACAGGGCATAATCATGCTGAGGATGTGTAGTTTAAAAAGTGTGAAATTTATGTTGGTCAATGGCACAGATGTTATCTCTTCTACTCGTCAGGGCTGTTTTTAATGCCATGTCTGTCTAACCGGATCTCCTCCTAATCTCATATATCACTATAAAATATATAGAATTCAAATGAGTTTGATACGTATTATGGTCTGCGCCACATATAATCTGCTCTGTATATAGTGTAATATCATTCGACCCAATAGAAAATATATTCACACTCTGAATTGTTCTCTATCCCCTATTTAGTGCACTAAGTGCCACTGACCACACAGAAAATACTAAATCTATGAATATGTGACCAATTTCAGGCACAGCTTCAGCGTCTATTTATAAAAATCATCATCAGGAAAATCTGATTATAAGCTGAAGTGCTGGGTGATGTCATCAAAATCACTGATCCATATCGGCGGAAGTGAGAGATTGTAAGTTTTGAATGCTTATATATGTTCTCAAATGTGAAATTTTCATTGATTTTGTGCACACTAGTTTTTAAATAACCTTTAGTCAAAAATATTCAAATCTAAAAGCCAAAAAAGGTCAATTTTGATTTCACGAGGACTTCAATATTTCGAAGTAGATCTTATGTTTATATTTTCTGTTTTCATGTTAATTTTAAAGTAATTTTGTTGTATTTTTGCCTGTTTTTAAATATATATATACAGCTTTATTCATTTTTATTTCAGTTTTAGATTAATATATTTTGTACATCGAGTTGTGTAATGATTTTATATATATATATATATATATATATATATATATATATATATATATATATATATATATATATATATATATTATATATATATATAATATATATGATATATATATAATAACCCAGAACTAATCACATGTAAACACTAAATGCAATGCGAGTTGCTTTAGAAAAAGTGGATCTGCCAAAAGCATTAATGCAAAATACATTTACGTACTCAGACTGATTTACAAATTCATATCACTTTCAATCTGTTCATCTTTGCCACACAATAAAAGTGAATAAGACTTTTTGACAATAAAAGTAGTCCACAGGACTCATCTCAAATGATGGCATGTAAAGCCCACTTTAGCTCCATTATCATTATCCATTATTCTCTTATACGGCGGTGATTCACACACCGGGCAGCGTGCTGTTGACCCTGCAAGCGCGTGTGTCTGCCTGCTGTTTGCTGATGGGCTGCTGAAGCTGTGAATCCGCTCGGATCTGTGGGTTGTAGATCTGTGGAGGAACAGCAGGATGAACACTGAGCCTCATACAACAGAAAGAAGACAAACGCTGAGCTCGGACTCACGGTCTTCAGCTGGATGCCGCTGTCGATGACGTATCGGATGTTGTTGAGAGAGAATGAAGCCTCTCCTAAGACGTCGGTGAGGACAACCCTGCGTCTCTGGGCTGGAGACTCTACAGTGTCCGGGGGCTCGTCCTGCTGCTTGTCCTCAGCACTCTCGGAGTTGTAAAGCTGCTGCGATGATGCTCCGATGCCGACGTGCAGATCGATCACGCGCAGAGACAGCAGATGAGCGCTGAGAGACACACACTCCTTCTCCAGCACCACGCGACACTCCTGAATCTCCTGACAGATCATAAAGAACACACATCCCTGCTGGGTGAGCTCAGAACAGGGCTTTCTGTTTATTCACTGAAATAAAAATGTACAGTAATATGATAAATATTCATTACTTAATTTAGTTAGAATAAGAATTAACTGAAGGCAAATAAAATATAAATAACCTTAAACGTACTTGTTTCAGCTAGTTGACACCGCAACATTTCTCATTTTCATTTAGTTTAAGTTGAAGTACTAAAATAACTAAAACTAAATAAGCTAAAACAATAAAAAAAGAGAAATCACTAATATTACCAAAACACATACACACAAAAAAGTACTAAATTTTAAATGAAAAAAGAAAAATAAAAGCTAATTCAAAATATTAACAAAAAACTATAATAGTACCTCAATGATACTAAAATAGCACTGCCTTCTGACTGTGTTGTCATTAACTAAAAATGTAACTATTAAAAATATTTTTTTAATAAAGCTGTTAATAATATAATAATTTAAAAATACTTATTTTATAAACCTTTGTTAATAAAGCTGAAATAAAAGAAAATAAATATTAGATAAAAACTTCTGATGATTTGAAAAAGCAACATTTCACATTTTCAATTCACCAGAAGTTTTTTTTCTAATATTTTATTTTATTACAGCTTTATTAGCCATTATATTATACATACACACACACACATATATATACACACACACACACACACACATACATATACATATACATACATATATATTATATATATATATATATCTATATATATATATATATATATATATATATATATATATAAAACAAATACTATATGGTAAATATAAAACTACCATAAAAAGAAACTCACAGCAACAGGAGAGCTGATTAATTACAGGATTTTCTGTATAGTTAAATATAAATATTTAAATAATATTTAAAGGTGTAGTCCATAACTTTTCTGTGTTCAAAATATAAAAAAAATGTATATAATAAGCAAGTACACCAGGAATATATTTTCTGAACCATGTTTTTGGCTTGTCCTGAATCACTACGGTACACCTATAATAAGTGTTTATATTCGGACTATTTTAAACTGGTCCGGGTAGGTGCCGCTGTGGAGTAGCCCAGTACCTGCGTGATTCGCCCCAGACATAAACAGAGAGAAGTAGCTCCGGCTACAATGTTCTTCCGCAAGACGCACACATTTCTGTTTATTAACCGCTAGAGCACCAAAAGTTGCGGGCTGCAGCTTTAAGTAAATATGCACAGTTTATTTCTCAAATATGAGGATCTGAAAGCAAACAATGTCCCCTGAAATAGTTTGATTTTGTGAATAATGCAGCATGTAAAAGTACATTTTACATTGGGATGTATAATTCGGTTTTCAAAAGTAAATCAGTTAAAGTGAACAGCACAGGTGTATTTTACCTGAGATACCTCAGAGACACAAGAAACTGAGTTTCTCCAGCAGAATGAAGTCAATTTGCTCAAAGGACTGAATGAGGGTGTGACGCTGTTGACAAAAGGGGAGGCTGTGTGTGTGTGTGTTTATACTGAAGAGATCAGTGCAGGGAAACAACACACTAGTCACCTACTTTCCACAAATAAAGATTTTCCTCTATATGTGTGTGTGTGTGTGTGTGTGTGTGTGTGTGTGTGTGTGTGTGTGTGTGTGTGTGTGTGTGTGTGTTTGTAGGTTTGATGTGTCAGTCTCGAGTGATTCTGCTATAGACACGTGGCTTTGCATTATTTACATGAGAGAGATTAAAGAGCAGGATGAGTCTCGAACAAGTGAGGAAAAATTTAAAAGAGCAATAATATGTGACAAAGAAGATATATATACTGTACAGACAAAATGAACTTGAAGTACTAAACAGTCTGTAAAATATAGGTTACAATTAATGTCCTTGTTACGGAATAATAATGCAATTAAGTACTGAGTAATATTAATTACTATTATTATTTCCTCATTCAGTCCTTTGAGACGTGCTGCGTTTGGTCTTGTACTCTATCGCATACGTTGTCAGTGTCATGCGCTTGCTTAGACCTTTGTTGTGATAAACAGTAAAGTGTGTTCAGCTGAATTCAATTTCCGTTTTGTCTGACGGGTATAAAAAAGGTTAGTAAACCGCGGCAGTGGTTGCGGCAGCCCTCCTGTTAAGCCCTCCTCGTGTGAAGACCGAAGAGTGTAAAGACCATCGACTCTACCGTGAGACTCCACCGGGCAGGGACACCGGCAAGGTATGTAAGTATTGTTTTGATTAATCCTTTTCCTACTACTTGTTTCACTTCAGTTTCAGGTTTTATAACCAATTCTTACAATGTGTTTCCAGATCCCTACTATCACTACCACTCGCAAACCACGCATCACACAATGTAGGCAGCGCAATCCTAACAACCTGCACACTTTGCCTATGTCTGCTAATACACTACTTTCTTTTTCTATTGGTCTCTGGAATTGCCAGTCTGCTGTAAACAAAGCCGATTTCCATACTTCTATTATTAGTCATTCAAAACTTAATCTCATGGCCCTGACAGAGACCTGGATCAAACCAGAGGACACTGCTACACCTGCAGCACTCTCCAGTAATTTCTCATTTTCCCACTCCCCCCATTTGACTGGAAGAGGTGGAGGTACTGGTCTGCTTATCTCTAATGATTGGAAATTTAATCCTTTACCATCTTTGGGTATCAACAGCTCCTTTGAATCTCATTCTGTTACTCTTACCTACCCTCTTAAAATCCATTTTGTAGTTGTCTATCGACCCCCAGGACCACTAGGTAACTTTTTGGATGAATTAGATGTGCTGCTCTCAACCTTTCCTGAGGATGGTACTCCCCTAGTTATGCTTGGAGATTTCAACATCTACCTAGATAAAAACCTCTATCTGCAGACTTCCACACTCTGCTTGCCTCTTTTTGATCTCAACCGAGTGTCAACTACTGCTACTCACAAATCAGGCAACCAACTGGACCTTATTTACACACAACACTGCTCCACTGATCATGTACTGGTTACTCCACTGCACACCTCAGATCACTTCCTCCTCACTCTTAACCTCAACATGGTTCCTGACACATCACTTACCCCTCCTCATGTCATCTTTCGACGTAACCTACACTCACTCTCACCCTCCCGGCTATCTGCTATGGTTTCATCTTTGCTTCCTTCATCTTTTGATGCTAACAGTGCTACTGATACTTTCTGCTCCACTCTTACATCTAGTTTAGACACTGTTTGCCCCTTGTCTTCCAGGCCAGCCCGTACCATCCCTTCTGCCCCTTGGCTGTCTGATGTTCTATGCGAACATCATTCTAAGCTGCTGAAAGGGTGTGGCGCAAATCCAAAAATACTACTGACCTTAATGTGTATCAGTCACTCCTCTCTTCCTTCTCTGCTAATGTCTCCACTGCTAAAAAGACATACTACCATAACAAAATTAACAATTCGTCTAACTCTCGCATGCTTTTTAAAACATTTTCCTCGCTCCTTTGTCCTCCTCCTCCCCCTCCTGCATCAACTCTAATAGCTGATGACTTTGCCGCATTTTTCATTAATAAAATTAAAACATCAGTGCACAATTTTCCACACCACAATCCATCAAGCACATCTCACCAGCAAACATACCCTCATTCACATCCTTCTCTTCACTCTCTGAGGCAGAAGTCTCCAAACTTATCCTTTCCAATCATCCTACTACTTGTCCGCTTGATCCTATTCCATCTCATCTCCTTCAAGCCATTTCTCCTGTAGTTGTACCTGCACTCACTCACATCATTAACATATCCCTCCACACTGGTGTTTTTCCGTCAACATTTAGACAGGCTCGTATACTGTAACTCCACTACTTAAGAAACCCACCCTCAACCTAACTCTTACACACAAATACAAACAACTTTCCCTTCTTCCTTTCATTGCAAAAACACTTGAACGCGCTGTGTTCAACCAAGTCTCTGCCTTTCTCACACAGAACAACCTCCTTGAAAGCAAACAATCTGGCTTCAGAAGAGACATTCAACTGAGACTGCCTTGCTCTCAGGTATTGAATCCATAAGACTGGCAAGAGCGGAATCCAAATCTTCAATACTTATCTTGCTTTATCTGTCCGCTGCTTTTCAAACTGTTAACCACCAGATCCTCCTGTCAACCCTATTGGCAAAGGGCATCTCAGGAACCACACTCCAGTGGTTTGAGTCTTACCTATCAGATAGGTCCTTCAAAGTATCTTGGAGAGGTGAGGTGTCCAAGTCGCAACATCTAACTACTGGGGTGCCTCAGGGCTCAGTTCTTGGACCACTTCTCTTCTCTGTCTACATGGCATCATTAGGTCCTGTCATTCAGAATCATGGCTTTTCATACCACTGTTATGCTGATGACACTCAACTCTACCTCTCATTCAATCCTGATGATCTGACGGTAGCTGCTCGCATCTCAGCTCGTCTAGCAGACATTTCTTGCTGGATGAAGGACCATCACCTTCAACCCACCTTGCCAAGACAGAACTGCTTGTGGTTCCAGCAAACCCATTGTTTCATCACAATTTCAGCATCCAGTTAGGCACATCAACCATAACTCCTTCAAAAACAGCCAGAAACCTTGGAGTTATGATTGATGATCAGCTAACTTTCTCAGACCACATTGCTAAAACTGTCCGGTCCTGCAGATTTGCTTTATTCAACATCGAGAAGATCAGGCCCTTTCTTTCAGAACATGCTTCACAACTCCTTGTTCAAGCTCTTGTTCTGTCCAGGCTGGACTATTGCAATGCACTCTTGGCAGGTCTTCCAGCAAGTTCTATCAAACCTTTACAATTAATCCAGAACGCAGCAGCAAGATTCATTTTTAATGAGCCGAAAAGAATACACGTCACACCTCTGTTTATAAAATTGTACTGGCTACCAATAGCTGCTTGCACAAAATTAAAGGCATTGATGTTTGCCTACAAAACCACCACTGGCTCTGCACCCCTTTACCTAAATTCATTACTTCAGACTTACTGTATGTGCCCTCTAGAAGCTTGCGTTCTGCAAGTGAACATCGCTTAATTGTGCCATCCAAAAGAAGCACAAAGTCACTTTTACGGACTTTTAAATTAAATGTTCCCTCCTGGTGGAATGACCTGCCCAACTCAATCCGAACAGCTGAGTTCTTAGCCATCTTCAAGAATCGGCTTAAAACACTTCTCTTACATCTTTATTTGACCTTCTAACTTTAGCACTCACTATTCTAATTCTATTCTTTAAAAAAAAATCGAATTAGCTTTCTAATCTTTTTGTATTCTATCTGTTTTCTTTTAATTTATTATATAATTAACAAAAGCAAAAAAAAAAAAAGATCTCTAGCAGTAGCTTGCTCTATTCTTTTTCTATTCTATCTGTTTTCTTTTTATTTATTATATATTTTTTTAAAAGCCCTTGCTATGTGTACTGCGTTTAACCTAACTGAGACTTGTTATAGCACCTGTATATTATTGCTCTTTTGTTGATTTTGATTGCTTTCTTTGTCCTCACTTGTAAGTCACTTTGGATAAAAGCATCTGCTAAATGACTAAATGTAAATGTAAATGTATTATTACTTACTATATGGTTAGGGTTAGGATTAGGGTTTGATTAGGGTTACTTGCATGTAATTACGCATAATTAATTGTTATTATAAAAGTAAGTGCATGTAACGTGCAACAAGGACATCTTAAAATAAAGTGTTACCAAAATATACTGTAAATATGAAATAAAACTGTTTATATTCTTTGAAATACAGGTTGTGTTGAACCTACAAAACACTTCTCATTGCATTCACAACTTCTTTTTAGTCCTTTTTGGAACTTGACTTTATAAATTTACCTTCTCTTTCCTGGTATTTTATTTTGTGTTCCATGCAAAATCTCATATTATTTTGCATAACCTGAGGGCGAGTTAGTTCATTGTTAAAAGTGTGTGAATAATCCCAATAAAAAGCAGGACTCTCAGCAGATAAAGGATCAGATCCTCTTACTGACTCAGTGCGCTTCAGTGGCGGCGTGACTCGAGTGTGAAATGAGACTCATACCTGTACACTAGGGAGGAACACCAGTATGTCTCCTTCCTCTCCCCTGCGGTGTAGGTCCAGGATCATGTGACAGGAAGCTGTAGCCAGGTCACGTCCTGCCGGCAGCTCTCGGTACAGTATTTCAGCAGTGTTGGTTAGCGAGGGAACGCTGAGGTGAGGAACGCTCTCTCCCAGGAAGCTGGCGAAGGTGTGAGCGACTGCAGGTGCGGTGAGCACCACCACCCTGAGCTCAGCGCGCTGGCGGCACACATCACATAGCAGCCCCAGCAGCACATCCGTCGCAACTGTGCGCTCCTGAGCCTCATCAATGACCAGAACCCCGTACTGGCGCAGCAGAGGGTCTGACATCATTTCCTCCAGCAGGAGAGAGTCTGTGACAAACCTGCAGAGAGGAAAACGTTACTACAGCATTGAAAGAGCGCAGGAGCAAGGGCTAAGAGTAGGGAGTGTGGCCACGTACCGCAGTATGGTGTCCGGCGTGCAGCCGTCCTCATGTGGGACCCTGTAGCCCACCTCCAACCCCAGACTCAAGTCCATCTCATCAGCCACTCTGAGCGCCAGACTGCAGGCGGCCGCCGCGTACGGCTGACAGCAACACACCAGACCCTGAGAGAACTCATGAGACAGAGCGAACTCCACACACCACTGAGGAACCTACACACACATATAAACAGGGCAGAGAGAGAGAGACATGTCAGAGAGCAGAGAATAGAATAGAATAGAATAGAATAGAATAGAATAGAATAGAATAGAATAGAATAGAATAGAATAGAATAGAATAGAATATAGGACCAATTGGAATAGAATAGAATAGAATATGCAGAATGTAGATGCAGATGAATTAAGACTGTATAACTCATGAGTGCAAGACATGAGTGATTCATGAGGACGAATCAAATACAATGGAATGGAACAGAATAGAAAAGAATAGAATACTATAGAACAGAATGGAATAGAATAGAATTAAAAACAGCTGAACTGAATACAAGAGAACAGAAGAGAATGGAATAGAATAAAATAAAATACAATGTAAAAGAATGAAATGAATAACAGAACATAACAGAATGAAACAATGGAAAAAGAATAGAATAGAATAGAATAGAATAGAATAGAATAGAATAGAATAGAATAGAATAGAATAGAACGAACAGAAATAAAAAGAACTGAAAGATATACTACACTGAAAAAAGTGTTTCATTCATCCAATTAAAAAAATTTAGGTTAATGATTCACATCTATATTTTTTAACTTGAGCCAATGAAAAATAAATAAATTGCCCTTTGGATGAATGAAACTCTTTTTTCAGTGTACACAACGCATTAGATTACAATAATAATTGCTGTTAATAGTGTTCATCGTCTGGTTGACTACGTCTTGTATTAATTTTTCCCAAAATTTCTGCCATATGCACATAAACTGACAGTCATCACTGATAAACTACTACTAAATATTGTAGAAACTTAATTTTCTGTAAAGTTGCTTTGCAATGATTTGTATCATAAAAAGTGCTATACAAATAAACTTGAATTGAAAACTTGAATTGAATTACAACATAAAAGAATAGAATAGAATTGAACAGAATAAAATGGCATATAGAATAGAATGGAATAGAACAAAATGAAAAAGAAGAGAAAAAAGAATAGAACACAAAACAGAATACAATGGAATTGAACGGAATGGAATATAATAGAATGGAATGGAATAGAACAGAACAGAATATAATTGAAGGGAATGAGATGGGACAAGACAGAATGGAATGGAATATAACAGTATAAAACAGAACAGAATAGAATTGATCCTTTGCAGGAATTGAGCCTGCAGCTTTCTGGTTTCCAGTTCCGACCCTACAGGAATTTTCTGGGTGTAATACATGTTAAGCTCTTCTGGCAGCATCTGTGACATACTGTCCATCACCACAGAAGACCATATCGTACTGAACGTAAACAATGACAATGGACTCCTGCAGGTCAACCATACTGATGGGTTTATAAGCAGAAACATGCAGCCTGTATTTGTGTTGAATAGCTTGCTAATTCTTTCCTACAAAAAGCTCAAATTTAAAGGTTGAGCTTTAAATTGCCTAAAATTAATAAGTGTCCTTTTAGCAGTGGCACTACTGATCGAGACAGATGAATTTGTGTAACTGATGTAGTAACAATTTAATCTTTCTAAAAAAAAGTATCTTCTGCTCTCCAAGGATGCATTTATTAATTAAAATTGCAGTAAAAACAGTAGTGTTGTGAATTATCATTACAATTTAAAACAACTGTTTTCTTTTGTAACATATTTTAAAATACAATTTATTTCGGTGATGCAAACATGAATTATTAGCTTCCATTATTCGTGTTTTTAGTGTCACATGATCCTTCATATTTTATAATGTAGTAACTGAGTTATAACAGTAATAAAACTGTCACTGCACTGCTGTATTGTGCCTAACAGCAACCTTTAGCCGTGACTACGGGCCTCAAGTGCTTTATCGCTTAATTACAGCAATTTCTTTGCTTTTACAGACTGAGGGATGAGTTATTTTTCAGTGGTGTTCAACAGCATGACACAGATGCCGTTCACAGAGCTGGTCTTTTCACAGACTAATTGTAGGTTCATTAATAGTTTGCCTGGATAGGTGTATCTACTCCAAAAATGTAATTAGATAATAATGACTTCAGTAATAAAGCTTTGAAGTAAAATACTGTAACTATCATATTTAGAGGTCATTGCAAATGCATGTTGAACTTCACATTACAGTTTTGAGAAACTGCTGTGACACCCGGGAACTATCAACAGATCAGGAGCATGAAGCAGTGAGTGTTTGTGATGCGATGTACATAAAGACCTGTGTGCTTTTCCCCGTTCCTCCATCTGCACTCAGGACGATCATGCTGTGCGACTCCATGTGCTCCAGCAGACTGAGCTTCAGACTCCACACGGGAAGCTGCTTCCGCTCCTCCAGCAGACTATAGTAGCGTGAGGAATACGGCAGCCCATCGTAGGGGTTCACTTCCAGATCGCCCAGATCCTCGTCTGCTCTCTCGCCATCCTCATCCAGGTCTCCAGACAACAGAGACGATATGGAGAGATTGTCCAGGACTGAGAGCGTAGGTGAAGGTTTGGGGACGGTCGTGGAAGACATGCTGAATGTGGTCGGGCCACTAACGGAGCACCCATGAACAACACAAAAAAAAAAAACCACCTGAGAAGAAAAAAAACAACAAGAGTTTCATTTGATATCATCCATGTAACCAAATATTTAAGATTTGGAGGGACTATAATATAATAATATTATTGATCAAATATGCCAATTAATATAAAACAGTTCATTCATTATAATAATAATAATAATAATAATGTACAACCATTCATTAATGACATACAGTTGGGTAAAACAGTATTGTTTTGTTCTAAGCAACTCATTTATTCAATTCAGAGGGTTTTTCCTGAGTTTTCCTGGGTTTTTCCTGAGTTTCTGAGTTTGTATATCATAATTCAGAGTTTATATTTCACAATTCAATTTTGTCTCAATTCAGAGGTTTTTTTTTGCACCTCAAAATTCTGAACTTTTCCCCACAATTGAGCCTTTTCTCACAATTCTGAGCTTCTGTCTCACAAAAGAGTAATTTCTTGCCATTCTGTTTTTTTTTTCCCTGACAATTTTGAGTTTATGTCTCACAATTCAGACTTTTTTCCTCCTTTTTTTTAAAATTGTGAGATAAAGGTCACAATTGCCTGTTTATTTTATATCTTATATCTGATGGAAACAAGATTCCATACCATTTCTGTAAGACTAAGGAACAGCTGAAGTACTCTTTCTTGCGAATGAAACCAGTGAAGAACAGCCGCTTAAGCTCTAAGGAATTCTACACGTCAGGAATCCAGCACATGCTTCCAGCAAATGCACTGCAACATACAGCCTTCACTGCATTATGTAAAGGACACTACAATGCACAACACTATCCTGTTTCCCTCAGTGTTGCGTAAATGTGTCACTATCACACTCTTCAAACTATCATAACCGCCATTTGCTCAATATGCGAGTGTCTCCTGAGTCGTGTTAGTCAGACGGTGTCTGATAAGACATGCAGTAGAATGATAATGTAAATTAAATTATGATAAAATGCTACAACATAAGATACAAGAGAACACAGGCAATGAAAGAGCCTGTCAGCATTACCTGTGATGTTTAAACACTGATGCATTTGGTTACTCTAAAAACTGTGTTTGGGAGGGACTGATCAGGTGACACGCCACAAACAAAACACAGGCAACACTGGCAACAGTTTTTATTTCTGAATTAAATTATATTTCTGACATTTTTTTATTAGCCTTTTATGTCTATAATATATAAGAGAAATGCTGCTTTGGTAGTTGAAAAAATAATACGTAGGTTTAATATATATATAAGTTTAGTTTTTCATATTTATTTTATTTCTGTTAAAGTTTATTTTATTTCAAGTAGCAAAAATGTGTTTTAATTGTTAACCCTGAAATACCATACATGGAGCTGCCGTGCGCTCTGTCTCTGTTGTGCCAAAACGTGACCGATTTTTGTTCATAAAATCCTGAAGATTTAGTAAATAAGTGCATGTAGGCTGGTTTGTGTTTGAGTGCTGGGTGTCAGTGATATTGAGGTCAGATTAAAGCCCAACAACAACAAAAGAACACAAACAGCAGGGCAAATTCAGCACTACAACTAAACATATCAGTACTGCACAAAAACAGTATTTTTACAATATTTACACAAACATCAACACACCCTGAACTTGATCTTATTTGTATTGAACAAGAAAACAGACGGAATGCATGTTTTAGATTCGTAAACAACTATAATATTCACTGTGATATAACACTAGGATTGCTCTATATAATATGCTATGTGTGCTTATTTTTAATGAAATGTAGGCTACTGTAATTGTGTAATGTTTTGCATTTAATGTTAATGTATTTAGACGCTTTTCCTTTAAATCTGCATCATGACCGACTGTCAGCTGACTGTCAATAGATCAGACGACAACACGCCGAATAAACACGAGAATAAGGACAAAAACAGCGCAAACCCACCGAGAACGAGAGGGAAACGACATTTACCTGAAGCACATTATCACCTCAGATCCGTAAAACCAACCCGAAGAGAAACCAAATGATGGAAACGAGAGAAATAACGCGGAGCGCCGCCGCGTTAGCGTGCATCCATCAAGACTCACGATGACACGAAATATAATATAACGTCCTTCAGAGAATAACGAGTCTGAAAGCGAACTGCTTTAAAATCGATCTGAAGCCGTTTTAGTGCAATATTATGAGCTCATTCATGACTGTTGACGGTATGTCATCGCCAGAGAGCGAAACTCCGCCGCCATGATGAACCTCACCGCGACTCACCTCACGGGCCGCGGATTAAATCCCGCTGCGCTGCCTACATAGACAGCACGGGATTACCGCACGCGCCTTTGACGCTCCCACTCCATTGCGTGTACTAGACAGGGAGCGTAAGAGGTGTCGACACACAGCCTCGCGCTCACCGGGCAGGTGGAGCTGAAACCTGAACCAGATAATAAAGAAGAGAAGGGTGGAGACCGACAAAGTGACAAAATGAATGAATGTGCATTCGTAAAATAATAATAATACAAATAAAAACACAACATAGCTACAGGTCAATATATGATTATACATTAAGAGTCATAAAGAAACATAAAAAAAATTCTAACTTTAGTATTAAAGGTGAGTTATGTCATTTCTGCGCCACTGGCGTCACCAGACCTGATCAGAAATAGTGATTACTTTCACTGAACTCTAATAGATCAGTGATTAACTTCCAAACTCACACTACTTTGCGTCAGAATTTGATGTGTTGGACTTAGTTTGAGGAATATATTCTCAGTTTTCTTGTTTTGTTAAAATATTTTATTCATAAACAATCATCCAAACATTTGGAGTTTATTCTTTTTATTATTATTTTAAAATAATATATATAATTTTTCGTATTATAGCCTATTAATTAATTTGTTTATTTACTATGATCACATTTTTCATATATGTAGGCTATAAAAAAGAAGAAGTAGTAGTAAATACTGCTGATAGTACTTACACCGTGTGTCTTATACCAGGGGTCACCAGACTTGGTCCTGGAGGGCTGGTGTCCTACAGAGTTTAGCTCAAACCCTAATAAAACACACCTGAACCAGCTAATCAGTGTCTTACTACAATTTCTTAATAGTCCATCTGCCATCAGTGATTCAGCCGTAACGTTATGAAGCGACGAGAATACTTTTTGTACAAGAAAACAAAAATAATGACTTTATTCAACAATTCCTCTTCTCTGTCTCTCCAAATCAGCATAATGCCATTTTGGCAAATCTGAGCAGTACGCAGATTGCGTACACTGTTCTGTGTACGCCGCACCACAAGGATACGTTTTTTACGTGTATTTACGCTTTAGTTTGAAAACAAACACTGCATCGGTGCAGCGCGGCTGACACAGAGGAGCGTTGAGAGAATTGCCAAAATGGCGCTACGCTGATTTGGAGAGAGACAGAGGAGAGGAATTGTTGAATAAAGTCGTTATTTTTGTACAAAATAGTATTCTCGTCGTTTCATAATGTTACGGTTGAATCACTGATGGCAGATGGACTATTCTGACAGTGCTTTTCATACTTTCCTGGACCTTGACACTGTTATTTATTTGGCAGTCTATGGGACAGTCACAGGCCTCCCTGTTTTCATCCAAAATGTCTTAAATTGTGTTCCGAAGACGAACGAAGCTTTTACGGGTTTGGAACAACACGGGGGGTAATTGAATAATGACAAAATTTTCATTTTGGTATGGAGTATTCCTTTAAGCTTGTTACTGTGAACACAAGAAATACAGTAAGTTAAATCCTTTTGGAGATCAGTTTCATTAGAATTTGCAAAAAAAATGTATGGTGTAATAATATGAAACATTTTATCACACCAGAAAGTTCCCATTGTGTCCAAATTATGTTCATCTGCTATACTTCCTATGTTCAGATGAACCAATAACTATGCAACTGATTTAGTGTGTGACTTTCCATCAGCGGCTGCCTATGTTGACCCAGGGTAATAATTCTATAATTAGATTAAATCAATGGGATATGTGACCTAGTAAAGGCTAATCAGAGATGAATGAATAAAAAGCAGAAAGGACGTGTTAAATGTGACAATCCTGTTATTAGAATGTGACTCTACAGACTAATCACTTAAGTGCTAATTGTTCCTTTGAGTCAAGCATCTTATTACTCTGCCACGAGTTACATTTGAACACGTCAGAACATGTAATGAATTTAAGACCATGGCAGATGATTTATTGTCAGTTCTCTCCTTATTAAGTATATACTGTAATTTCTCCTCCTCTAACAGATACATTGCAGAACATATGGTTGCCGGGCTTAACATGCAGGGATGAATGTGTCACAGAAGTCTTCCTGAACTCAAGATTCATCAGTCATTTTGATGACATGGTTGTTCAGATGCCTGGTGACATAGTCAAGCATGAACAGCAGAGGGCTGACCACCGAGCCATGGGGAACACCTGTATCTGATCTGAGACACTACAAGTTTTAATGGTGGATTCTAACTGTTGACTAGTTAGTCAATAGTTCAAAGATCCAAAGCATATGTGTCTTGAAAAGGAGTGGTTTCATTCAACTAAAAAACACAGCAAGAGTAATAGTTTAGGAGTTAATCTGATCATCATACTTTAACATTACGCTTGATATAACTGAAACTCGGCAATAAGCAAAATTTTTGCTCACTTTTGCGCATTTTTAATGTTTTCACATCAAGAAGTGAGGTATAACTTCATGCTTTTCCATTACCACCAATGCATGAAGTCAAAGTCAAAGAAGTACACTCTTAAAAAAAGGTTCTTTATTGGAATCAGTGGTTCCATGAAGAACCTTCAACATCCGTGGAACCTTTCCATTCCACAAAAGGTTATTTAGTGAAAAAGGGTTCTTTGGATTATTAAAATGTTCTTCACAATAAGAAAACTTTTTTTTAAGAACTGTCCACTGAAAGGTTGTTTGGGAACCCAAAATGCTTCTTCTATGGTATCGCTGTTTCAGAAACTTTTTTTTTGAAGAGTAAAATTTTAGTAAGCTCTACAATGAACAGTCATGTGTTAATTCACGGCTGCCATTCACCTGTCTGATGTTATGCCAGATCACGGGCCGTTAATGACGCACATCCCTGTTACTGGACAATATAATGACCAGTTCACTGACCTAATCAGGTCACATCATTATCATTTAGATGGTTAAGGCTCCTTGATTGTAGCTAACAGGTAATAATGTGATAAAATCACGCAGCAAAGAGGTATAAAAGTGTCTCCTTACAGTGTAAAAATGAACACTGCTGCTTAAAAGCTAAATCGCTTCACTAGCTCCGAATTTCAGCCTTGGTAAAGTAAGTACTGCATCTTTACTTAAAGTATTGTTATATTTAGAGTCTGTTGTGTTATTATTGTGTCTCTGGCACAGATATGTCTGGAAGTTTGCTCTCAGTGGTCGGTCTGCTGTGTCTGCTGTCCATTTGCTCGGCCTGTTACATCTCTAACTGCCCCATCGGCGGCAAACGAGCCGTACAGGATTGGCAGTCTCGACAGGTGTGTTCATTCATTCATTCATGAGAGCTTCTTGGCCTGAAATTGAGGATTGAGCTTTAATTTCCTCATTCTCTGCAGTGTTTGTCATGTGGTCCCGGCGATCATGGTCAGTGTTTTGGTCCCAGTATCTGCTGTGGTGAAGGTATCGGCTGCTTGGTTGGCTCTCCAGAAACACTCCGCTGTCTGGAGGAAGATTTTCTTCCTTCTCCATGTGAAGTGTCTGGAAAAGCATGCGGTTATGAAGGACACTGCGCTGCTCCTGGGGTCTGCTGTGACTCAGGTTAGTTTTACCCATTTACACTATAGACAGAGGTGTAAAATACCTGATTACTCTACTAAAGTATTATTTTGGGGGATTTGTACTTTACTCAAATGCTCTTTAAACAGAGTTGTAGTCTTACTTGATTACTTTTTCTTTTAAAGAAAAACAATACTTTTACCCCTTACAATTTTAACTTGAAAAGTATTCATTACATTTTTGCAGATCATTTTCTTCCATCTCATGCACATCAGATATGATAAATGGAAGCTGAAACATGCGTGCATGAAATGCAAGAACCAATGAAGTTTGTTCTTTTATCAAGGACATTTCTGTGATAATAAAATCTAAAGAAGCATATTGAGAAAGCTAAGGTGCTTGTCCTTCCCAAAAATCCTTTTCTGACATAATATTTGGTGCATTTTAAATCATTTTGCATTGAGATGATTCAAAATGATAAAACAAAAATCTCTTCTCTCATTTTTATTTTACTATGTCACTTCTTAGTTTTTAATACTTTAATACAATTTAAATTTGTACTTTTTTTACTGTCACTAAAATATATTTTGGGTTTGATACTTTTCACTCAGTATTTCACTAAAGTATAACTGTTGAGCTTAAATTTAGATTTGTAATCATGGCTAATCAAATTATTATCATGCAAAGAAATCACAAAATGATTGTGATGGGATGCTAATAGGGATTAGTGGTGATAAAAGAGAAAACCTTTTGGAAAACTGGGTGGTGGGCATAAATGTCAATTTGAATGGGAAAAAAAACCCAAGAGATTTCACAAGTTGTGTTAATCACTAATTGGATTTTATTATATGATTTATGTGATAAGACAAAAAAAAAAAAAATACATAAAAAAAAAAATATAGATATATAAAATCAAATAAAAATATAAAATGAATGAGATTTTTACTTATGCAGCCCAAAAGTTGTACTCTGCTTGTCCTGATGTCTATTCAGCTAAATATAATTGATTATTTTGTATGTAAATCAGAGGGCTGCAGTATGGATCAGTCGTGTGCGGATGGAGACGCTGACGGTCCAGCCGATACTCAACCTGCCAGTAGCCAAGATCTTCTGCTGAAGCTGCTGCACCTGTCAAGCCACGCCCACCCCCTAAGACTCCACCAATGAAATGCTCACAGAAGAGTGACATCATCTCAGGAGGAGCCGCCCACCAACCACAATGATTCCTCACCCAGTTTTTGTAAACCAACTTTGTATAGCGGCTAGGTATTTGTATGGCTAATACATAGAAGCGGATATTAGTAGTGCTGTATTGATGATAGCTTGACTGTTTGTGCAGCTATTAAACTCTGAAAGAATTCCTCTGTTTAAGTGCATTTCATCATGCCCACACATTCAACCATAGACTAGTAGATCTGTACATTTTCAGTTAGGGTGACCATACGTGCCATTTTCACAGGACACCTCCTGGCCAGGATTTCTATATTGCCTAAAATATCCACGTTTTGGCTTTGTTTGCACGACGCAGACCAATTGTTGTATGACAAAGTACCATGATTACTTTGATCTCATACACCGATCGGTATGCTCAGTGCTGCTTCAAGTCGAACACTAATATGTTCACGTATTTGCATCGCTTTGACCGTTCTCTGTAGATCCCACCACGATTGGTCGATTACGTACAATGTATGCATGTTATTGGTCAGACGATCATCACCTTCATTAAGTATGAAAACAGGAAACCAAAGCCAAAACCTGGATATTTTAGGCAATCTAGAAATCCTGGCCAGGACGTGTCCTGGGAAAATGGCACGCTTGGTCACCCTATTTTCAGCAGATAATGTAATTAATGATGTTTGTCCATGCAATGGTGTTGAAACCCACACTAGACACAGGATGAAATGACTTCTAACACTACCAGCCAAAAATGAATGATGTAGACCTGCACTAGACACAGGATGAAATGACTGCGGGCACGTGAAATTGTTAGTGCACTTAACTTTACACTATCAATAATACACACAGATAGGAGAGATTTTGAATGCAACTGCAACACAACAAAGGTGTCACAATAGCTGCCTGACAGCAACCACGTTTAAACCCAGCGTAATGATAGACTAACCTACCTACTGTAACTTTTTAGAAGAGCTGCAGTCTTCTTGTGCTTGGACCAACTAGCTGCTGTGTTCATTGACTCATGCTTCAAAGCATTTTGAGTTTTTTGCATTCTATCGCATCTGCTTCATTGCTTTGTCCAACAGAACTTTCAACTACAAACTTTTATTGTCCCTTTTTTGTTGCTCATCTTTGCATTGTGCTGACAATGCTTCAAACTCACACCTATGGAGTCAATATAATATCACATATATACGCAAAAAAATAAAGTTTTGCAAAGGAAAATAAAGTTTTGCAAACAAAAATTAAGGTATTGAGGAAAATAATTTTGCTTTTTGCAAACAAAAATAAAGAAAATAAAAAATATAAATGATACAGCGCGAAAGCAATGATTTTGCAATACCATTTTCCATGGTCATATCTACAATTTTATTTGCAACACTGATTTTATTTTGCGTGTCAGTCTAGTTTGAGCTTGCGCTGCAGTTTTTCCTGTGCGCTTAATTTTTCTGCGCGTCTCGCTTTGTGACGCTGTTTTGAAGTGGGGGTGGAGTCAAGGGGCAGGGGCGTATACAACATGCCTCCCTGGAAGTGACGTAATCGGCCCGAGACGCAGCTCACTGATCCAGGTACTGTCATGATGAGCAGATGCATGCGAGTGGATCGCTTCCTTTTATTCACTAGCATTAAAACATGCATGGTTTCGTTTTATTAACAAATGTATATGTGTATTAGCAGCGTTTGCTCTAGTTAAAGAAGTTGTTACCATGCACATCTTTTGTTTATTTCTCTCGATGTGCACTCTTTTACTGGCATAAAGTTGGCTTGACGTTGGACGTTCGATATTCGCAAATCTAGGGACCGTCTCTAAAGTTACATGCGAAACTAATATACACTCCTCTAACGTCAATAGCATGCAAGAAGAAGAATGACTAACAGTCATGAAAACAACTGTTAACTGTTCATCCAGGTGTCAACTATAATGCACACCTTTTATATTTTTTTTGATAATTATTAAAATAGACTGTAAATCATATGTAAAATATTGCTACTTTTCATTACCAAATGGACGTAAACACTAATTTAAAGCTCAAAAGCTCAAATGAAAAATAGCAATATTTTACATATGATTTACAGTTTATTTGAATAATTATGAAAAATATGAACGGTGTGCATTATAGTTGACACGAAGATGAACACTTTTACAGTATGTTTTATGAAAGTGAGTAATTCTGTTCAAATGCTATTGAGTTTTAAATTTGTATTTAAGTGCATTCGGTAATGAAAAAAGTAGCAATATTTTTTTACATATGATTTACAGTTTATTTGAATAATTATGAAAAATATGAATGGTGTGCATTATAGTTGACACCTAGTTTTAATGTAAAATTATGCAATTCACTTCATAAACTATAACGTACATCATTAAAGAGGTCTACGACTCAAGTTTTATATCGATCTCGACTTCGTTTTTCATTTACATAAACTCCTGGCATAAAATTAATAAATGACCTGTCATTGTAAGATAAAAAAAAAATGAAGCTCGAATCTTTTTGGTTTAATTTTGCCACGAGTTTAATGCATAAACAAACCCGCGTGACCATAGCAACCTAAGATTATCAGAGATTGATCAAATATTTTTATCCATCCCACAGTCCGTTGATCGTGTCTTTTTATGTAATATATGTGCATATAAGGCTTTTGATTATTTTTATCATTATATATATATAATATATCCAAGTGGATGCTGCACACTGCTGGTGGTTGAGGAGAGACCCCCCACATGATCGTACAGCGAATTGGGTGTACAACAATACATTATAAAACGCTATATAAATGCATCATTCATTTATTCATATAGGCTAACCGTATATAATAATTGATAATAATATTATATTAAATAGGGCTATATTTTTATATTTATTGTTATGCTTATTTCCCCTTTTAATTTCGTGTATTGCTAACCTAATTAACGTTCTTTGTTAAATTAGTGTTTTCATTTACAAATGAAACTAGCAAATTATTCATTATAATTCTAGTATTTATTATTATAGGGTTATTGTTAAATTCATCCTCTAAAGTGCACTTTAATGAAAATTGTAATGAAAAGTAGCAATATTTTACATATGATTTACAGTTTATTTTAATAATTATCAAAAAATATAAAAGGTGTGCATTATAGTTGACATGCTGGATGAACAGTTAACAGTTGTTTTCATGACTGTTAGTCATTCTCCTTGCATGCTATTGACGTTAGAGGAGTGTATAGTAGTTTCGCATGTAACTTTAGAGACGGTCCCTAGATTTGCGAATATCGAACGTCCAACGTCAAGCCAACTTTATGCCAGTAAAAGTGCACATCGAGAGAAATAAACAACAGATGTGCATGGTTACAACTTCTTTAACTTGAGCAAACGCTGCTAATACACATATACATTTGTTAATAAAGTTAATAAAACGAAACCATGCATGTTTTAAATGCTAGTGAATAAAAGGAAGCGATCCACTCGCATGCATCTGCTCATCATGACAGTACCTGGATCAGTGAGCTGCGTCTCGGGCCGATGACGTCACTTCCAGGGAGGCATGTTGTACACGCCCCTGCCCCTTAACTCCACCCCCACGTCAAAACAGCGCCACAAAGCGAGACGCGCAGAAAAATGAAGCGCACAGGAAAAACTGCAGCGCAAGCTCAAACTAGACTGACGCGCAAAATAAAATCAGTGTTGCAAATAAAATTGTAGATATGACCATGGAAAATATGTATGCAAAAATCATTGCTTTCGCGCGGTACCATTTATGTTTTGCAATTCTTTATTTTTTGTTTGCAAAAAGCAAAATTATTTTCCTCAATACTTTAATTTTTGTTTGCAAAACTTTATTTTCTTTTGCAAAACTTTATTTTTTGCGTATATATATAAAATACAAAATTTACACCACACACACACCTGAGATTCTGAATGCAAGCACACATAATGCACAAGTTTTAGGCCGTCATTTGCTTTGATCTTGTTTGCGGGGTCAAGGAGGAGGAGAATATTAGTACCATCAGAGCAATAAATTTGAAATCCATTTCAGATTTCAGTCCAACATTGATCAAGAAGTCATTTTGCCATTGTACTGAGCAGCCACTGTTGGTTTCTTAACAAATTTATACAGGATGTCACACACTGAAAAAACGCTCCAGCATTTTGTCCAATAACATTGTGCGCATCATCACCACCAAATGCAAGTGATGGTTAAAACAGTAAATGAACAGTACTTCTTTATTCAGTTTATCCTGTTGAATGTTTTGCAAACCTTCCCCTTTTCCAACATCAGGCTGGTTATCTCTGTTAAGACAAGATTAGTTAATGACAACACATCCAAGTGTCAGAGACAAAATGCTTTTTGGACACTTGGTATCAGTCACGTCTAGTGCGCGGGGCTGCTTTCTTAATCTCGCTCCAGCAACGTGTTTCCCACCACTGAGATTTTTGTGTCCAAATTACATTTCAATGAAATGCTTCTTCTGAAATATTTTGCATTCTAAGATTTTAAGTTTTGTGAAGTAGGCCCACTGGTAGGAAGCCTTTGAGCTGTGTTTATGATCAATATGCATAATAATGACTGTAAAATATTTTATGGAAATGACATAACGAGTTTTGATATTTGGGATATGGCCATTGGGCAAGTTTTGCAGTAAAAGCCCTATTCAGAACAGCGAGGTCAAAACACCCCTCTAACCACAACGCAGGCTTGAGTCTTCCAAGACACAAAATCCAGCCTTCATTTGTACCATAACCATGTCCTGATTAGACACAACACCATGCCATCATCTGCAGCCCAAATTTTCTAGTCTCGTGCACATTTTGCATTTCCATAATCGTTGCCTGTGCATGTGTCTGGAACTGCACTTATTGGAGAATGGCAACACTCACACAATGGCAACTACTCAAAGATGCTGAAAAAAAACAACAACAACATAAAAACAACAGAAGACAAATGTGGAAACAACAAACTGGATGTGCTAGGAGGTACCAGCAAATCAAAGAGAGCACAATGTTGAATCCCTGCTGACCTCTGCAGGTCAGATGAAGCATTGCAAGACCACCATGATGCGCATGTGTCAACTGCTTAAGGTTATGGTCAGTGGAGTTTATTCAGGCCCAAACACTTGGGCAGGAGATAACTAAAAAAACAACAAAAAAAAACCAACTCAAAATAAAAAACCAAAACAACAAAAACACACACACACACCAAACACATTCTCTCTCACACACACACACACCTAACAGTTGCATGAGTATTTCTAAGATATTAACAGTGAGATTATGCCATTTATTCAGAAAAATTAACAATACTGACATATACAAATGCAAATACACTTACAGGCAGAATCATCAATCATCAATCAATCGTGTCAGATAAAAATCATAAAAAACATATAAAATGTGCAGAGCAGGGGGTTCAAAGGGCGGGAGTTGAGAAGCACTGATTTAATGAGATATGTATTATATATTCAATTAAATCTCCGGTGCGTTTCTCTGAAGGAGTACAGAGAACAACTCATTCACAAAACGTGCAGTTAAACACCATGATAATGTGTAGTTCAGCCTTGCTGTGCACTGCTTATGGTTTCAGATCATTTGTTTCTACAGAAGACACAATCAATGCAGGACTTATAATATCCTTATTATTCTGGAATGGCAGCAGCAAAGGCATTAATAAAGCATGTTCTCAATTCAGCTATATAACTAGGTCTGAAGACACTGCAATAATTATTAGAGTGAAAAGGTTAAGTAAAGTTTCATTATAAATAATAAGAGTAATTTTTACTTGAGGTGGGTTTTTCCTATGAAACACAGTGTCATCTAAAAGCTGATTATAGTGTTCTTCACATGAAAACACTGGGCAATCACTGACAGTTGAGTTCAGTTGCAATTTTGCTTGATTCATTATAAAAAAAAATGATATTATATCAGGACTTGAATTCAGCCTTCATGCATACTATAAAATTACACCATTAGATTATCATGATCACAGTCTTCGGAAGAAGAGCCAGAACTCCAGAACAAGTGCATGATGTTCATGATCAAAAAGTGCTGCGAGTCTTTCAGGTGTTAAAAAAAGGGATCCTCATGCATTTTAAATGCTCATCAAATCATCTCCATGTCAATCTCTGGTCTCTGCTGCTGCTCCGAGTCGTCTCATTGAGCTGATGGACTCGATGTGTCGTCTCAGCTTGGACTCCCAGTCATCTGATCGCTCCAGAACTTCATAGCGCGTCTCCAGCGTGTCTAGCACCTTCACTGCTTCAGGGAGGTCAAGGGTCAAACCAGCCTTCTGCACGGCCTCCTGAAACTTAGCAGGTGATGCGGTCGCTATGCAGCATCTGAGTACAAAGAGCTTTTGGCTTAATTACACGGTACAATTCATTAAAAAACAGGAAGAATAGTTACTGTTACAAGTGTGATTTATACATGCCTACATGCTACAACTTCACCAGGAGAGCTTGAGATCAGATATAGATAGAGGACAAAATCAGACCTGCAAACTCATTTCACTGTGAAATTCACAGTTCTGATATTGAAATAGATCATTCATATGATTAGTGCAAATCATGTGTTAGAAGGATTATGAATGAATCTCTGAGGGAAACAATGTTGTCAGAAAGGTTTCAACAGAATTTTCTTTTCACCTTTCCTCCATATGACATTTATAAACGCAGCACTGGTTTGTGTACTGGGGTAACCACTGTATTTCTGCTTTTCCAGAACCATCATAAAGTGACTTTTTTCATTTAGTCCATCTGCCATTTTTGTTCAGGCAAATGATATTTACATATTTAACAATTTATTATTATTAATAATTATAATAACAATATATGAATCTTTATTATTATATATTTATAAAAATATTTTTACTATTATTTTAATAAAAACTTGCATTATTTGAACTGTAACAGGCCCATTCACACCAGATGACTATAATGATAACATTCTTCGTTACCATTCTTTTTATCACAAGCACAAGCTGCAGTTTTGTCATCTGCCACTTTAATTGCTCACGCTCTTTAAGCAGGATGGATTCTGATTGGCTGTCAATGTTATTATTGTCCAGCAGGAAAAATCATTGTAAAAGTGATTCTAGCGATATTGTTCCTCTGTGCTGTTATCGTTACAGTTGTGGTGTGGACTCGCTAATCTTTGACATTTAGATCTATTTTTAAAACTATATCTTTATTGTTACAGCACTGGTGTGAACAGCCCTTAAATCATAGTTTTTAACAATCATTTTAAAGTTAGGATGTTAAAATAGACATTGGTGTTGTTTCAACAACATGTAGTTTTAATGTTGTTCCAAAACTATTTCAGCTGCTGATTCTAAGAAATTTTTGTCCGGAGTTCATTTGAAGACACTGCAGGATGACCTCACGTTATCTATGAATTGTCTACAGGAATAAAGGATAAATTATATGACATGAAATGTTATAATAAAGGATAAATTTTATGACAGGCTTAGGAATAAACAAAATATAGTCTTATAAGTCAAGTGTGTGCATGTGTGTGTGTGTGTGACCTGTTTTCTCCGGGTCTGATGGGTGTGTGATAGTGATGCCACACGCCCACAGCTGTATGCGGACAGATGAGATAGTGATTGTCCTGCCAGCATCTCCTCATGGCCTCTAGTATCCCGTCATCAGACACCGACCCGGATGACAACACCTCACACAACTACAGTGGAAAATGTAACCCCATTATCATCCAGCTCTAATATGCATGAAGATATTATAAACATTAACATCATGATTTCCTGTAAAGCTGCAGCTGCTTTGAAACAACGTAAATTTGAATAAAATGGCTTTATTACAGCGAACAGACACACGTTATCAGACACAGCTCTACGTGTCAGTGATGTAAATGAGTTTATTGTTCACCTGCTGATGGAGTGACGCAGGAAGAGTAAGTTTGTGTGTCCTCTGAAACTCCTCCATCAAACTCTTAACCATTGCTCCATCTCGACCAGACAGCAGCCAGAACACGCGTTCCATATTATACGGGTCCTGTGAACATTCACAGCTGTATTCACATACACACAAACAGACAGCATGAACACAAATAAACCACCGAGAGCAGCGGCACCTGGATGTCGATGGCAGGAGCAAGAGTTTGCTTGACGGAGTCGGACATAGAGAAATCTCCGCTCTGGAGTGCGCGGTGGACGATGTCGTTGGAGTTAACCACAGCCACGAGACGCAGAGGGACTCCCATCAGCTTCATGATGTATCCAGCTGAACAAGCACACAGCCAGTGATGAACAATCATAAAACCCAAGCATACCAGGATTCTCTGTTCACATTCATCTCAATGGCAGCTGCTTGGCTGGAGCATTCAGACCCAGAAGGACATGATCTGAAATCTGCCATCAAATGTACGCACAGATGAACTGCTCACAATGAATCCAGTAACATGCACAGCTCCACATATTACAAAAGTCCATGCTGTGGACAGTAAGAGCATCTAATTCAAACTCACCCTTAAACAACTAAACCTTTAAGTCAAATTTCATCCAAACTTCAAAAAAAAGAAATCTGAAATTATATTTTGCATAAAGAAAATGCAGCCTATTTTTAGGATATCATGCGATTTGTATCATGAGATTATTATCATGCCAACTGAGCACATTCACCCCAAGCTTTCAATACTGTAATGAATCTGGAAGTTTTGATTTCATTATTCTGTTTTAGCATTATTAAAACATAAGATAATTAGCATTATTTTTTCTTTATATTAGCAAAAAATGTGCCTTGCACACCCAAAACAATCACTGGTGCTTTAGATGAAATTACTAGAGCCCGACCGATATATAGATATTATCGGCTGATATGAGCATGTCGCCGATATATCGTATCAGTGAACATGCCGCAGATATGCACATTTTTTTACAGAACATATAACGCAGATAAAATGCTTGAAATGGTGTAATTATTTAGTTTGTCCAGCAGACTGAATGAAATTGAATTCGGGATCCCCTGAATACGTTCGCGAGATAGTGACACGAGTCAACACTTTCACTTCAGTAAGGAGGTCTCTTGTTCAGGCAGCAGCATTCAAGCATGGTCTTATTTGACCGTAAGTGCCCTGTGAAGTGGACTTCACATGAAATTCCGCCATGATTCCAGTTACACGATACATTCAAAGGCCATTAAAGTGCGCGAGACATGAATTTATATTGTATTTATTTACAGAGTTATATTAACTCAAAACTCACACATCAATATTAATCTGTGTGTGAAGACAAAAACACAAACCCAAATCTGTAAATGAATGTTCTGAAGTGAAATAAATTTCAACGGAATAAAGTTGATTGGAATTTAATTGAATTAAAGTTAAATAAACTTCAACTTTACTGTTCAGTGCACTGATGTCAGACTCATTTTGGATAATGAAGTTTATTGTTAAATTGTTAAATGCCCCGCCTCCATTACATATCTCTGTCACATCATTATAAGTGTTTGATCACCATATTTGAGTGATCATTGCAAAAAATGTGTTTATGTATCTATATTCTGCTTATGTATATACTGTATTCTATATATAGTACCAGTCAAATGTTTGGACACACGAATGGGAAAGTGTCCAAACTTTTGACTGGTACTGCACTATAATATACACAAAGAATATCAGGCGATATATATCGATATCGGCCTTTTTTTACTCCCTAATATCGGTATCGGCCCCAAAAAACTCATATCGGTCGGACTCTAGAAATTACAATATAAAGTATTAAAATATCAATCCTGCACACTACTCAAGTTTGCATCATCACAAAAATATCTTAATGAGCAATGTTTCGGTCACTCAACCTTCTGCTCCCTTCAGTTGACCAAAATGTTGTTCATTATACAAACTTATGCAAAATATTATGCAAACTTGAGTCATGTGCAGGATTGCTATTTTTCTGTTTTATATTAAAATCAGCATATATTAAAGATAGTAGAACAAATACTATAGTTATTTATGAGTCTATATCAAATATTAAAATATGAGCAGGTAACATGTTAATCTGTCATGAAAACATTATCTCTTGTGATTGTGGGTGGTGTTGTCGGCAGGTTTGTTGTTCTGTACCTGTAATGTTTCCAGCTCCTCCTGTAGGCACCAGCACCTCCAGCACGGGCAGAGCATCTCCTCTGGCCTGCGGCATGCTCACCTGAAGGTATGCGAACAGGAAATGTGCCAGCTGGACCAGGATCCTGGACCAGTTCACAGAGTTCAGACTCATGAGACCATGATGTAGCACCAGGTCTGGATCTGCAAACAGTTTCCTCAGCGGAACATCGATGTCGTCAGACGTCCCGTCAGCTGCAGTTACAAACACACAGAGAGGGTCAAGACACACTGCTGACATGCAATATTTGACTGAAACAATAGATTTCATAAACAAATGTAACATGAACTATATGTATACATTAATATTAAATAGGGGTGCACGATGAATATCGGCCGATAATTAACGTTCATTATCAGCGTGGATTTGCGCAGCTTGTCAGTTAACAAAGGCTCCGTGTAGCTGTGTAACAGCTGCTCTATGTGAAATCACGCACCTGATGGAATTTACCGCTGATTAGAGAAGGGACTTTCTTCAGTGTTACATGATCCTTCAGAAATCATTCTAATGTGCTGATTTGCTGCTCAAGAAACATTTCTGATTATTATCAGTGTTGAAAACAGTTGCTGCCGAATCTTTTTGTGGAAACCGTGATACATTTTATTTATCAGGATTTTTGATGAATAGAAAGTTGAAAAGAACAGCATTTTGTTGAAAAAAAAAAATCTTGTAACATTATAAATGTTTTTTTTTGACACTTGATTAATTTAATGTGTCCTTTATGAATAAAAGGGTCAATTTCTTAAAAAAAAAAAAGACGACTGTTACTCTTTACCTGCAAACACATGGACGTTGTCTGCTATGCTGGTGGTCATCTGTCGTTCCTGTACTCTGGTGATGCGTCTGTGGGGATACACCACCACTATGTCCACCTCGCTGAGACCCAACACACTTCTGATGGCCGAGCTTCCTGTGTCGCCTGACGTACCTGAAACAACAGCACGTCTGAATCTCCATCACAGGACTTCAGAGGATATGTGAGAAGGGCGTCACTTCATACCTACTAGTATTGTGGCCCGTTTACCATCTTTGCGCAGGAAGTACTGCAGGAACTGAGAGGTACAGGACATGGCCAGATCCTTAAACGCCAGCGTCTCTCCATGAAACAGTTCCAGGATGGACAGCGAGTCCTTCAGCTGAACCAGTCTCACAGCTTCAGGTATGGAGAAGCTAGACAGCGCCTGCGAAATGAGCCCTGAAGAGAGAAAGACAGACAGTAGGAGGTTTGGACTGGTTCATGATGTCTGATGAGTGTCTGGTCCAGGACGCATCTCACCCTCTAGATCATGTCGCGGTATCTCCTGCTCAGGGATGTAGAGGGAGCAGATCTCACACAGCAGCTGCTGGTAGGACAGACGGCTCCACGTGAGCAGTGTTTCAGGAGAGAGTGATGGGATGGTCTCTGGCATGAACATGCCTCCGTCTGCAGCGTATCCAGAGAACAGAACATCTCTGAAGCTGCGGCCCTGAACGCCTGCACGCGTGCTGCAGTAACGCATCCTACAGAAACAGCATTCACCAAAAAATGCTGAAAAACTCCTCACCCTCAGACCATCCAGGAAAAGTAGTAGTAGTAACTACACATTTGGTCAAAATTGAGTTTGAGGCCTAAAATGGGCTTTGTGACATCGGTTTTGTCTTGTGACAAAGTCTCCTAGTTCAATTTTGCCCTGTTTCAGAGAAACGAGAGTTTCAAAATTGCAGTAACTACAAAATCCAAGCTAATATCAAGCCAAACCACAGTAAATGTTGTTACTGTGCTCTAGCTTTGTTTTTCTGGCTTTGACACTGCAGATTATGGTGGCTGTGAAGGGCAAAATAGATTACAATTCTGAAAACAAAATAACAAATTACAACCGCAAATGCAAATGCAAATCTAAAAAACAAAATAACAATTCAGAAAACATTATAAAAAGTCAGAAAACACAATGACAAATTCAAAAACAAAATAACAAGTCAGAAAACACAAACACAAATCAGACAAACCGGAAGAGGTAGGTATAGTTTGAGACCGTGCCATTGGTTTGGGATTACTCACCGCTGACAAGACGAAATATCTGTCAATCAGGGTCAGCAATACCACAACTGAGGTGACCTTGAGCAAGGCACCGAACCCCCAACTGCTCCCCGGGCGCCGCAGCATAAATGGCTGCCCACTGCTCCGAGTGTGTGTTCACAGTGTGTGTGTGTTCACTGCTGTTTGTGTGCACTTTGGATGGGTTAAATGCAGAGCACGAATTCTGAGTATGGGTCACCATACTTGGCTGTATGTCATGTCACTCATAAAACATACGGAGTGTTTATTTATACTTTATCCAAATAACCTGCCTTATTGGCATTTTGGCATGGGTATTTTGTCAGCTCCAGTGGCGGAGGTGATTAAGCGTGTGTCCTTGACTTTTTGACGCGATGACCCGGGTTCGATCCAACCTTTTGCCAAACTTTTTTTTTTCTCCCTTTTCAAATATCGTATCACATCGTAAAGGCATCCATTTTCATTAAAATTTACGGAAATAATCAAAAAGGTGAAAATAAAGTATAGGGTAGGGTTAGGGTAGGTGTAGGGAGGTCTTCATTGTACCAATAAGGTGGCATCCATTTAATAATTTGAATCAAAATTATAAATTTACACTCAATACGTTATTACTGCATACTGTTCTATAATGTACTACAATACTGAAGAGCAGATAATTGCCATTATTTGCAACAAGTAGTACATATTACTTGTTACATTTTAACAGTGTAAAAAGGAATTTGCACTTAGTGTAAATAGCATATTGCTAAAAATACTGCTATTTTCACTTAGTGTAAATAGAATCGATTGGTAATAGGAGATTTGAAAAGGGAGAAAAAAAAGTTCTGCAAAAGGTAGGATCGAACCCAGGACGATCGCATCAAAAGCCAAGGCCACACACTTAATCACCTGCACCACTGGAGCTGACAAAAGACCAATTCCAAAATGCTAATAAGCCAGGTTATTTGGACAAAGTATAAATAGACACTCAATATGTTTTATTCCATAGTAAGCGCAATTCATACAATACATTTAAACCGAGCTATTTTAAGACCATCTCCGAACTTTCTACCAGGACGCTGATTTTCGGCTGGTTCTTTCTGTATACGTTGATTGACAGATGTCTCATCCAGTCAGCGGTGAGTAATCCCAAACCAATGGCGCAGTCTAATACTATACCTACTTCTTCCAGTTTGTCTGATTTGTGTTTGTGGTTTCTGACTTATTTTGTTTTCGAATTTGCCAATTGTGTTTTCTGAATTGTTATAATGTTTTGTGAATTGTTATTTTGTTTTTTAGATTTGCGTTTGTAATTTGTTATTTTGTTTTCAGAATTGTAATCTGTTTTGCCCTTCATGGCCACCGTAGCAGATACTGCGGTCTGCCTTGGTAGCCATAACACTCACACAGAAAGTTAGCTGGCTCCATTAAAGTTATATTGTTAGGCAAAGTTATCTAAAAGTTAACTGCGCCTCCTCAGCAAAGTGACAACTGGACAAGCGCACACAGCAGCAACAGAAGCAGTTTTGAAACAGCTGAAGATGTCAGTTTTACATACATTCAAAATCATAAACATCTTAAAGACATCTTTTTAACATCTCTTTAACATCTGATAGGAAACGTCCTATAGATGTATTGCAGATGTGAATGCAGATGTCAATTAGATATCTCCGTGATGTAGGCTACATGTGCTATCAGGGTTACTTACTACTGAGCAATTTTAATATTCACAACATGCAAACATCAATACAACTATTAAAGTTATTAAAAACAATCAACATGTAGTAAGAATCACAATAAGAAAGTTGAACACATTTAGTTGCTAGATACTGCACTTTGCTTTTGTAATAGTGATTAAGATCATCCAAAGGGTGCATTATCTGCATTTTAGTGGTCAAAGGTCACTTCGATGGTTTTTATCTATACAAATTTATTCCCAAGTAGGCATTACATGAATGCATTACCACTAATTTACCCACAACACGTTTGACTGCCTGGTGTAAAAACTTTAAAGGACTTTTACTCAGTTTCAATTCTCCAGATCTGATAACAAAATCAAAAGTCTAAAAACTTTTTTTTTCATGCACTGCAGCTGCTTACAGTGTTATTTTTTGTTAAAGATGACGTTTAATCAGAGCTTTTTACTCGTGTCTTTACTTTCATGAACATATTATGTTATGAATGAAGCAGAATAAGCTTATCGATACCTGTTACAGACTGGACTCTCAACAGCCGGATCTGCTGCACTCTGACCCGACCCGCTGTGTGATGTGTCATGCGCAAAAGATGCGGCTCTGAGAGCCGATGCTTTGTAGTGAATCAGAAGAGCCGGCTCGCATCGAGTGAGAGCCGGCTCCCAGTTTTTTTTCCTTTCGCCGCTTACCTCAAGGCAGAACTTTGTTTTGATTGGTCAGCAATCGCATCGCGGCCAATTAGATGTGAGGATATGGGATCATAACATTATGTAAAAACAGAGAGGGGGGGGGGGGGGGTGAAACAGGGCAGATAATCACAGAAAGAAGAAGAATAGGATCAGTCCATCAAAGCTGAGGCATCTGTTTTTTTTTTGAATGCCAATCTTCACTGAGGACATTAATACTGTTTGCTTGAGTTTGGTTCTAGTTCTGTTCTTTGGATTTATTTGCTGTTTTGTTGTTAATTTGTGCAATAAAATGTTTGATTAAAATATTAAACAAAACAAAAAAAAGAATGGTTTTTTAACAAAATAAATGCACAAAATTAAGCAAATTATAAGGATTCTCATAAAAATACTGCACATGAAACGGTTTTCAACACACAAACCATTAATTTTTGCAAAGTTATGGTAAAATAAAGGCCTACAAAAAAATCCTCAATTAAGAGCCCTTCGGGAATCGAAAGAGCCGGCTCTTCTTTGGGAGCTGAGCCAAAAGAGCCGGCTCTCTGAAAAGAGCCGAACTTCCCATCACTACGTGTTCACTTCATACCACCGCGTTCACGGAGTGTTCCTGGGACATGTAGTCAATCATGGAGTTAAACATGTAGTTCATTTAGTTTATATAGTTCATGTGGAATAAACGGACAGAAAAGCGACACACATAAACTCAGTCGCGCGCCTCGGGGCTTAGTGTATCGGACGTAATTGGTCTAAATAATAATTATGCTATTTTTAACTTTCCTTGTGCGTTTACAAATTCATTTTTTAGCATCTGAGGCGAAACATAGACGCCATTGCTTTCACAGCGCTGTAAGGAAGAATCAATCACAGCTGTTTGTGATTACAAGAGAGGATTGCATTTTTCAGTATATTGCTTGGATGACATAAACATACCTTGATAAGAGCAAACCTAATACAATCCTAACAAATCCAAATAGAACAAAAAAAAAGTAACAACCATTAATATAATAATAATAATAAGAAGAAGAAACTACATAGTAATGTTTAGAGTGAAGTGATTACAGATCTCTAATGAGGTCTGAATGTCTCAATAAAATATATGTAAAATATCTAAATAAAAAATGTAAAAATAGTCAAGTCAAGTCACCTTTATATAACACTTTATGCTTTAATCAGAGCTGGCCCCTGGCATGATGTAGCCCTAAACAGTAAAACAGTTATGAATCACAAACCGTTTCTTGAAACAACACCTTGTAAAAGGTAACATACTAAATTTTTAAAAAGTGTAATGGCCGAATCTTATTAGATTATAAATTGAATAGTCTGTAATATTGCAACGATGAACAGTTTTTGGCGTTCAGACAGATGACAGTTATAGTCCTTTCTGTTGGATTTGGGGGTTTTGGCTCTTGTGATTTATTGGTGAAAATCGGAACCAACATGAGAAGAAACTTCTATTGGTTGCTGTAATTTCAGTGATTTGTGAATGTAAGTAATGTGTTTAAAATATCTTACAGATAAATCTGTGTCCGGTTTTCCAGTGTTAATGAATATTATCTCAGAGTCATATGAAGATCATCAGCTGATGGAAATGTCTTTATTTCAGCATAACCTTTGGACATTTATGCCACACAGAAGGTTTTTCTCAGCGGTTTAATCATAATCTGTCTTTGTATAATCTTATTGTGCATTGATAGGTTTAAAGTCTGATGTAACAAACCCTTATTGAGCACAAATGCAGTGAAACCAGCCTGTCGAAGCCAAACACGGCATTTCTGCAGAGTCTTCTGAACCGCATCTGAAAAAACACTAACGGTGAGATTCAAAGTCTGCCCTCAAACTTTAGTTGATGTATACAGAGTTTGCTGATGACTGGAATAAAATCAGGCTTGAGCATCAGATCATTGATGAAGATGATATAGTTTGATGTCAGTGTGGAAGTAATTAGCTGTGATTGAATGACCCTGAAGTGTGTCTGCAGCTGCTGATGGCTTTCTGAAGTGTGTCTGCAGCTGCTGATGGCTTTCAGAGGGAAATATCAGCTGGTTCATGAAGGCCATTGGTAAGAAAAAAACACATTTATATCATTACAGCGTCTGTGAGAACACACTACTGATATCTGAGTGTTTGCTTGTGATTGTGAGTGTAACATATTAACACTATTTAAGACATCATCTGTGTGTTTTCTGCTGCAGGGCTGCCAGATGATGAGATTGAGAAAGGAAAAGACATCAAGAGCATCTCAGAGATCCATCAGGACGGAAACGAGTTCAAAGTGACGGTGACGGCGGGAACTAAAGTCGTCCTGTACTCGTTTACTGTGGGTGCAGAGTGTGAACTGGAGACCTTCACTGGAGAGAAAGCTAAAGTAAGATCAGTCCACTATAATCCACATTCTCAATTACAGTAACAAAACAAATCACAAAATCAAAAGTAAAAAAGATTTCTATGTGCTGCCTAACAATTTTTGAGGAAACCAAATTTTGTTTTTTTTCTTTAGGATTCTTTTGTAACATTATAAATATATGTGTTCATGCTGAATGAATGAATTAGCTTTCATTAAAAAGCTCTCTCCCTCTCTCTGTTTGTGTGTGTGTGTGTATATATATATATATATATATATATATATATATTTGGGGGTTATTATAGCTACTAAGTAGTTAATATATGTGACCCTGGACCACAAGACGAGTCTTAAGTCACTGGGGAATATTTGTAGCAATAGCCAAAAATACATTGAATGGGTCAAAATTATAAATTTTTCTTTTATGCCAAAAATCATTAGGATATTAAAGGGGTCATATGATGCTGCTAAAAAGAACATTATTATGTGTATTTGGTGTAATGAAATGTGTTTATGTTGTTTAAGGTTCAACAAACACATTATTTTCCACATACTGTACATTATTGTTTCTCCACTATGCCCCGCCTTCTGAAACGCGTAGATTGTCACAAGGCCCATCTCTCTGAAAAGCAAGATGTGGCCGAATACCTCAAGCGTGAGACTGAAATGTTACGCCTCTTAACATATTGTGAAGCCTTGTCCGGATGGAGCGACGAGACAAAAACATAAAACCCATTATAAATGTGATATAAACATGATTTCTAGTCGTGTCCTCTTTTGGAAGGCCAAACAAAGTTGTTTCGCTTTCTCAACGAAACAGCGTCACACACCGTGGCCATGAGTGAGCAGAGGCTGGATGCCTAAAGTGAACCGCGGCCGGCTTGTGTGAGCAGAGGCGGGCGGCTTGAGAACAGTGCGGCTGGCGGATTCTATGGAGGAACTGGTGAAACACAGTGCAAAGTTGATGTATTCCCTCAGCGACCAGCACGGATCAGCTCCAGGCATGACGAAGCGAATATCGTCCTCTTTTGGAAGGCCAAACAAAGAAGTTTCGCTTTCATAGTGAAACACACATCGTCTATACGACATGGTGGCGGCGGCGGCAACAATACTACAACGAGAATAAAAGGTACGCCTTCTTTCTTTGCATAAAGATCTGGGCGGTGTTATGCAAATCTCCCCACATACTGACGTAGATATGTGGGGGTGTGTTAGAACGAGCCATTTCAGGGGGTGTGGACGAGTCTCAACTTTTATAAAGAATATCTCTTTGTATTTGAGACTTTAGTCTTTGCAACTTTACAGATCTTCTTTATGCACCAAGAGCTTGTAACACCCCAAAGAGAAAGAAAAAATTTAAATCGCATCATATGACCCCTTTAAGTAAAGATCATGTTCCATGAAGATATTTTGTAAATTTCCTTCCGTTAATATATCAAAACTTTTTTTTGAGTTTTGATTAGTAATATGCATTGCTAAGGAATTCATCTGGATAACTTTGAGGGCGATTTTCTCAATATTTCGATTTTTTTTTTTTTGCACCCTCAGATTCCAGATGTTCAAAAAGTTGCATCTCTGCCAAAAATGTTCCTATTCTAACAAACCATCCATCAGTGGAAAGCTTATTTATTCAGCTTTCGGGTGACCTATAAATCTCAATTTCGGAAAAATTAACACTTAAGACTGGTTTTGTGGTCCATGGTCACATATTGTAGTTAACTAAAACTAAAACCATAAAAAAATTACATTTTATTACTTAAGTTTATTTCAGTTAAATTATTTTATTTTATTTCAGTTAGTTTTATTTCATCTAGTTTCTCATTTTCATTTAGTGTAATTTGATGTACTAAAATAATTAAAATTAGAAAGAAAATATAAAATAATAAAAATGCAAACATATATTTAAAAAAAAATACAAAAATGCTAAAAATTTAACTAAAACTAAAAACTAGTTCAAAATATTAAAATCTATTAGTATTTCTCCCTCTCTCGCTCTCTCTCTCTATATATATATAATAAACATACTTTGCATATTTACATTATAACTGACAATTAAGGACATTCCTACCAATTTCTTATTACTGTAAATTGAAAAAAAAAAATAGGGCATTACTCTTTTATAGTATATAATAAACAAACATATTTTAAGACAATCATTCTGTAGAGTTATTTATTTATTCATTGGCATAATGTTAATGAGAATTTAGGGGGGAAATTATGTCACAATGTTTGAATCTTAAAAGTTGCTTTAAATAAGCATAATTTTCAATCAAAATCAAGTGTAATATGATCTGGTGGTCGTGAGATTGATGAGATATTAAAGCTGTGTGTGTGTGTGTGTGTGTGTGTGTGTGTGTGGTGTGTGGAGATTCTAAGAAATCCACATGGTGATAGAGATTCTGAGTATTGTTCTTTTATATCAATATTTCTTAGAATTATCAGTATGATACTTTGAATCTAAAAGAGGAAGAAGTCCAAAATTGAGACATTGACTAGACTATTTTTAAAGGTCAGGTGTTATTAGTGATAGCCAGATGACGACTTATGTCTGGAACAACAGTATATAAGATAGACTCTGCAAAATAGAATGGGTTTTTTGACTTTCTGGTCTCTCTATCTTTTCAGCTCACTTCCTCTTCTTTGGCTTCACTCGACAACTCTTAGACTCAGACTTAGAACTCTTACAGGTTTTTATTCAAATTCAGATACCTTGAAATTCAGATACTTTGATACTCTGATACTTTGATATTTTAATACTAATATGTTGGTACTTTTGATTCGAACAGAATAATTGTTTATGTTTTACTTACAATTTTATTAATGTTTTGATTAATACTGGTTGGGTTCAATCCATCATAAATGGATTGTTATTAAAAATGTACTAACATTGGATTTACATTTTCTATATTTGAAGGTTGTTATTATTATCCAGAACTTTATTTCCAAGTTATGATTTGTGGTTTCTGTTCTCTATATTCTTTTTAATAAATTTACATATTATTACACCTTGACCATCTGAATTGGATAAAATTTTGCATCAGTGTGTGTGTGTGTGTCAGACTGTGGTTCACATGGACGGGAATAAGCTGATGGTGTGTTTGAAGGGGATCGAGTCTGTGACGGAGCTGAACGGAGACACCATCATTAATGTAAGACTCATCATCATCATCATCTTCATCATCTCTGTACACCACATGACGCTCAATCCCGTCTGCTGTTGCGTGTCGTTTCAGATCCTCACCTTCGATGGCATCGTCTACCAGAGGATCAGCAGACGCATCTCCTGATCAGACGTAGGTGATGTTCTCATGCACATTCAATCAAAACAGCACAAAACAGAGATCTGCTGAAAATGCCTTTATTACTCTGCAGATTCAGGCACGTTTTGAGGAGCTGGTTTATGAAGTGGTTTTGATTTGTTCTCCAGCATGCATCATGGGTTTGTCGCTGAGCACGGCCTCCCTCATGCTGCGATAGACCAGCTCGTTCTGCTTGAACAAACACAGCTCCATCTCTGTCTGCGTCCGTATCACCTGAAACACACGTTCACAAACAATCATGATCAAAGAAACGCTCACAGACCCATTCTCATGTGCTTCTTCACATTAAACATCCAGCTTTTGTGATAGATTCAACTCAAGCTAAGGTAAGACACTACAGGCAAAACCAGTGTGTTTTCATGCACTAGTCAGTTTTTGGTCTATATCATGTATATTCAGATTAGTGGAAAGAAAACTCATAAATACACAGCTTTTTTCTATTACAAACAGCAAACTATACAGTTTCTATATTCTGAAGGTTTGTTCATGAATCATTCACACTGATTTATATGACATTTAATTCATAAAAACATGGTGAAAATGTATTTGTTTTCTGACTGTTGACAGTATTTTCTGATGGAGTGATTTAAAAGAGAAATCCAAAATCCCCTCTGGAAAAACCTCTAATATATCGACAAATCAAACAAGAATTTGGCTTGATCCAACGTCCAGATTTCTGTACTGGAAAAGTATGCGAATTAAAACAAATTTAAATAGATAATGCCTCATTTGCATATCACAACATTAGAAAACCTGTAATATAAAATGGACTGTGATCAATCAACTGGGGAATTAGATTTCTGTAAGTTTTACCTTATTCACCTGTGGAGCTCTGCCTCGAAAACAGAGTTTTCATTGGAATATCATATATTCATAATCATTACTACTGTAAAATTGTAAACTGGGTTCAAATTTTACCAACACTTTACTTTTATTAAAATTAAAATAACATACTTTCAATGTCTAGATTTACTGAGTGAATTTTTGTAGTATTTTTATTTCCAAATATGATATAAATATGAAATATGATGCATGTTTTTAAAAAGACATCACAGGTGTTAAGGTCTTCTGAAGTTATTTTAATCTATAGTAAGTAAACTAAATCAAACATTGGCTCAAAAAGTTTTATCTTAAGAAAAAAAAAAAATTGTATTTTAGCTGATTTAGCTTTTGTTTACTGGTGAAATTAAATAGTAAAAAGCCAAAAAAAATATTATACTGATGTACATTAAGTAAAATTGTGGATTGTGTCTTAAAGTAAATGGTCTTGTAATAAACAATCTTTTTATGTCTGAATGTTTTTTTTTTTCCTTTGGGAAAAGAAATATTTTATTAATATTAAACCATAACTTCAGTTATATATTTGGCTGTAACAAATTATTATAAATTATTATAAATTATATTATATATTTTTTTAAATTGGTTTAAAGAATAATTTTATGCCATATTTGTCCTCCAAACGTAATTTTTTATTTTTGGCTGAGAAGATTCTGCTCTTCAGCCCTGTTATGCCATCACACATTGTGATCTTTCTGACATCATATTAAAGTGACACCATAAGTGAGCACAAGTGTTTCTTACAGTCTTGATTTGTACTGACCTCATTAAGATCAAAGGTTCAGCTGTTATAGGAGAAACTCGATGAGATTTTAATAAGCAGCAGACTGACTGACGTCTGAACTGACTTCACCACAGTAACATTCAATGACTCCACTGAGGATGATGGTGTAGCGGTAGCTGTTTTACCTCCAGGTCTTTGGTGATGGGGTGATGAGCTCCGTGTGTGATGATGAGGATGGCGTAGGCGCTACAGATCAACCCATGCGCGGCCTCGATCAGGCCCGCGTGCCAGTGCGTGACGCCCGCTCTCATGATGGCCATGCCCAGCTGCGCGTTATTGGGATGATAAAGCTTCCTGAGAGCAGAACAGAGTCCAGCTGACCTCATATTAGGAGCACGGGTGATTTCAGAATCTCAGGAATTAACGAGGTTTCGGGTAAAGCAGCAGACTCACGTGTATCCGTCCACCATGCGCTGCGCGTAACCCGCCGCCTCGGTGAACTGCTGCAGGAAGGACAGAACCTCGCTGGCGGTGCTGAGGACGCGCAGCAGATGCAGGTTTGTGCCTCCAAACACTGGATCCTGCTTCTCCAAACTCTCGCGGCAGATCTTAACCACCTACAGCACCAACCAGCCGTTAATTAGCGCACACTAAACCGCACAGTACAGTGATTCGAATGAGTCATTTATTCAGATGCATAGTCTTATATTAGTCTAATCAAAAATCATGGTTTAAACCGGTTCAGTTCAGTAAACTAACAGTTTGTCTAAAAGCAAATAGCATTACGCATAGCAAAAATAAATAAATACTAATAGGCCTACTTTAGCACATGATTTACTGACCACAGAAATGATTTTATTACAAAAAGGAAAAATTTCATTCATTTTCCGTGTGCATTTTTGTTTATTTTTGGTTAGTAGGCTAAAAAAAAAAAAATATATATATATATATATATATGTATAAAAATCTTATGTATATGTATATGTATGTGTGTGTGTGTGTGTGTGTTAAAAAGAAATCACAAGAAACATTAAAGGGTTAGTTCACCCAAATATTAAAATTATGTCATTAATGACTCACCCTCATGTCGTTCCAAACCCGTAAGACCTCCGTTCATCTTCGGAACACAGTATAAGATATTTTAGATTTAGTCCGAGAGCTTTCTGTCCCTCCATTGAGAATGTATGTACGGTATACTGTCCACGTCCAGAAAGGTAATAAAAACATCTTCAAAGTAGTCCATGTGACATCAGAGGGTCCGTTAGAATTTTTTGAAGCATCGAAAATACATTTTGGTCCAAGAATATCAAAAACTACTACTTTATTCAGCATTGACTTCTCTCCCGGGTCTGTTATGAGCACGTTCACCTCACATCCGGTTCGCGAACGAATCACTCGATGTAACCGGATCTTCTTGAACCAGTTCACCAAATCGAACTGAATCGTTTGAAACGGTTCGCGTCAACAATAAGCATTAATCCACAAATGACTTAAGCTGTTAACTTTTTTAACATGGCTGACACTCCCTCTGAGTTCAAATAAATCAATATCCCAGAGTAATTCATTTACTCAAACAGTACACTGACTGAACCGAGCCAGATAACGAACAAAACATTGACTCGTTCTCGAGTCAAGAACCGTTTCTGTCGGACGCGTCCCGGTTCGAGAACCGAGGAGCTGATGATACTGCGCATGCGTGATTCAGCGTGAAGCAGACTGACACAGCGCGTCTGAACTGAACTGGTTCTTTTGGTGATTGATTCTGAACCGATTCTGTGCTAATGTTATGAGCGCGGGTAAACCGAAGGCTTCAATCAAGGGCAATCATCGCCAATGAAGTCATTACGTCGAGCGCAAAAGAACTGGTGAACCGTTTTCGGCAACCGGTTTATTGAATCAAACTGTCCGAAAGAACCGGTTCGCGGAGAAGAACAGAACTTCCCATCACTACCGGTGATCCGAAAACCGATGCAACCGGTTCTTGACTCGAGAACGAGTCAATGTTTCGTTCTTTATCTGGCTCGGTCATCAGTTCAGTCAGTGTACTGTTTGAGTAAATGAATTACTCCGGGATATTGATTTATTTGAACTCAGAGGGAGTGTCAGCCATGTTAAAAAAGTTAACAGCTTAAGTCATTTGTGGATTAATGCTTATTGTTGACGCGAACCGTTTCAAACGATTCAGTTCGATTTGGTGAACTGGTTCAAGAAGATCCGGTTACATCGAGTGATTCGTTCGCGAACCGGATGTGAGGTGAACGTGCTCATAACAGACCCGGGAGAGAAGTCAATGCTGAATAAAGTCGTAGTTTTTGATATTCTTGGACCAAAATGTATTTTCGATGCTTCAAAAAATTCTAACGGACCCTCTGATGTCACATGGACTACTTTGAAGATGTATTTATTACCCTTTTGGACGTGGACAGTATACCGTACATACATTCTCAATGGAGGGACTGAAAGCTCTCGGACTAAATCTAAAATATCTTAAACTGTATTTCGAAGATGAACGGAGGTCTTACGGGTTTGGAACGACATAAGGGTGAGTCATTAATGACATAATTTTAATATTTGGGTGAACTAACCCTTTAAGGTCTTTGTGTTCTTTATTTATAGTAAGTAGGCTAGTTTAATCTTAAGTGAAAATTCTTAACTTTTTTTTTTTTTTTTTGCTTATGGATAAATAAATGTATTGATTTAAACTGCAGTCTTTATAGTAAATCTTAAAAAATATCAAACTATAAAATCTTTTACTTTGTATTCAAGACTTTTTTTTTAAACATTTGAATAAATAAATATATATTTATACAGGTCCTTCTCAAAAAATTAGCATATTGTGAAAAAGTTAATTATTTTCCATAATGTAATGATAAAAATTAAACTTTCATATATTTTAGATTCATTGCACACCAACTGAAATATTTCAGGTCTTTTATTGTTTTAATACTGATGATTTTGGCACACAGCTCATGAAAACCCAAAATTCCTATCTCAAAAAATTAGCATATTTCATCCGACCAATAAAAGAAAAGTGTTTTTAATACAAAAAAAGTCAACCTTCAAATAATTATGTTCAGTTATGCACTCAATACTTGGTCGGGAATCCTTTTGCAGAAATGACTGCTTCAATGCGGCGTGGCATGGAGGCAATCAGCCTGTGGCACTGCTGAGGTGTTATGGAGGCCCAGGATGCTTCGATAGCGGCCTTAAGCTCATCCAGAGTGTTGGGTCTTGCGTCTCTCAACTTTCTCTTCACAATATCCCACAGATTCTCTATGGGGTTCAGGTCAGGAGAGTTGGCAGGCCAATTGAGCACAGTAATACCATGGTCAGTAAACCATTTACCAGTGGTTTTGGCACTGTGAGCAGGTGCCAGGTCGTGCTGAAAAACGAAATCTTCATCTCCATAAAGCTTTTCAGCAGATGGAAGCATGAAGTGCTCCAAAATCTCCTGATAGCTAGCTGCATTGACCCTGCCCTTGATAAAACACAGTGGACCAACACCAGCAGCTGACATGGCACCCCAGACCATCACTGACTGTGGGTACTTGACACTGGACTTCAGGCATTTTGGCATTTCCTTCTCCCCCCCAGTCTTCCTCCAGACTCTGGCACCTTGATTTCCGAATGACATGCAAAATTTGCTTTCATCCAAAAAAAGTACTTTGGACCACTGAGCAACAGTCCAGTCCTGCTTCTCTGTAGCCCAGGTCAGGCGCTTCTGACGCGCTGTTTCTGGTTCAAAAGCACACGCCTGTGCAAGGTGGCTCTGGATGTTTCTACTCCAGACTCAGTCCACTGCTTCCGCAGGTTCCCCAAGGTCTGGAATCGGTCCTTCTCCACAATCTTCCTCAGGGTCCGGTCACCTCTTCTCGTTGTGCAGCGTTTTTTGCCACACTTTTTCCTTCCCACAGACTTCCCACTGAGGTGCCTTGATACAGCACTCTGGGAACAGCCTATCCGTTCAGAAGTTTCTTTCTGTGTCTTACCCTCTCGCTTGAAGGTGTCAATGATGGCCTTCTGGACAGCAGTCAGGTCGGCAGTCTTACCCATGATTGCGGTTTTGAGTAATGAACCAGGCTGGGAGTTTTTAAAAGCCTCAGGAATCTTTTGCAGGTGTTTAGAGTTAATTAGTTGATTCAGATGATTAGGTTAATAGCTCATTTAGAGAACCTTTTCATGATATGCTAATTTTTTGAGATAGGAATTTTGGGTTTTCATGAGCTGTATGCCAAAATCATCAGTATTAAAACAATAAAAGACCTGAAATATTTCAGTTGGTGTGCAATGAATCTAAAATATATGAAAGTTTAATTTTTATCATTACATTATGGAAAAGAATTAACTTTTTCACAATATGCTAATTTTTTGAGAAGGACCTGTGTGTGTATATATATATATATATATATATATATATATATATATATATATATATATATATATATATATATATATATATATATATATATTTAATTTGATAAAATTATTTGAAAAAAAAAATGAATTTGGCTTCAACAAATTAATATTATTATTATTTTAAGTATAACACACTTCATCTTGCTTTGGTGAACACACGGTGTAAAGCTCATTGCTGATGTATGGAAACGCTGTTTAGATCCCAATGAAACTCACCTCATGAAAGTTTCCTTTAGTACGAGCTTCTTCGATCTTAACCAGAGCCTGAAGACTGAAATCTGTCACCGCCTTTACCACATCAGCAGACGGCTGCAGACAAGCAGACACACTTCATTATAACTACAGACTGATGATCTGAGGAGATCACTGGATGTTCACAAGATCAGACCTCTAAACTCTCACAAACCTTCTAGCATGAGTGTATTATCATTCCCTGCCACAAAGAGGCACTATTTCATCCACATATAAACACGACTACCTTGTACAAACTGCTTTTGAATCAGCTAGTGAATTCAGATAGTCATATTAAACTCAGACTGCCAGGGACAGTGTTTCTTGTATTTTACTATAGTACAGATTTGGAGGCCGATATGAACCTTGTGTCCATCAGTGTCTCTGACGGCCGTCATCAGGTCGTCTTTGATGCCGCTGGTACAGTGCTCACACTTGCAGTCGAAGTAATACTGCTGCTTGAGCAGCCGCTGGCGATCTTTGGACACGTTCAGGAAGTCCACATAGCTGACGGTCAGCTCTTCTCCTTCAGAGATCTTCCCCAGAGCCCTCAGCTCGATCCTGGCTCATTCCCAGAGTCACAGAAAGAACGATTCTCTTCAACAACAACATCTATTCAGTCTCACACAAGTGAGGAATTATAAAATGCACTTGCTGTGTTAGTAAAAACAACAACAAAAACTTATAAAAGCTATTTTTGCAGCTCACATGGACCACCATGCTAAATCAAATCAAAAATACTTCATGATGAAGACACTGAATGAGAACCCTAGAGCGGATCACAACTCAACATGTGACAGAGCACGAATACATGATGACTCGACGAGTACTTAGACTAGATTTGATAAGAATGACTGGAGCCGTTTTACATAATGTTTACTAAACATGAACAGCTCTTATTCTTGATTTCTCAATGTTTTCTGCAATTAAAGGAATAGCTGGTAACACTTTTCAATTCAGTTCAGATCATAAACATTGATTACTGCTAAACTAAACTTAATTTAAATTTAAATTTAAATATCCAGGTTATTGTTGAGTTTTAAAATAAACTAATACATTTGGAACATTTCAAGTTGTATAAATTAACATTAGTTGATGCATTATGACCAAACATATTGTAACAATGAACAATAGTAAATTTATAAGATTAAGATTAACCTATAGAAACAATCTGTTGTTCAGTGTTTGGTCACAGTACTTAACTATTAACAAATTTAGCCTTTTTGTAAAGTGTTATCAAAAAGTTTTCTTTAATGCTTCCAAATGTGAACCAGGGTTACTATCATTAAATAAAGGCAGCGGCTATTTGCACAAAGTGTAATAAGTGATAGATGCTATTTACACTAAGTGCAAATAGCGATGGTTTCTATTTACAGTAAGTGAAAATAGCAGTATTTTTTTAACAATATGCTATTTATACTAAGTGCAAATAGCTATAGATTATATTTACACTGTTAAAACAGCTCGATTTTCTGCTATTTATACTACTTATTGCAAATAGTAGAAATTATCTGCACCTTAGTATTGTAGTACATTATAAAACAGTACGCACTAATAATGTATTCAGTGTAAACTATAATTTTAATTCAAATTATTAAATGGATGCGGCCTTATTGGTACAATATAGCCCTCCCTACCTACCCTAACCCTACCCAATACTTTATTTTTAAACTTTTTTATTATTTCATTAATTTTTATTGAAAATAAATGCCTTTCCGATGCAATTTGAGATTTGAAAATGGAGGAAAAAAGTTCTGCAAAAGGCGGGTTCAAACTCGGGTCGATCGCGTTAAAAAGCACACGCCTTACCATCTACACAACTGAAACAAACTTGACAAGTGTCCTTTTTCAGTGTTGACTATTCCAATCACACGTTAGTGGGCGGAGTTAGTGTAAATAGCCTCTGCCAACAAGGCGGGCTGTTTGCACTTAGTGTAAATAGACACTTCATTAAATAAAACTAAAACCATAAAAATAATTTTCATTACTTGAAACAAAATAAATGTTAACTGAAATTAAATAAATACAATTATTTTATTTCAGTAATTTTCATTTAATTTAACTTGAAGTACTAAAATAAGTACTAGAATGGGCGGGGCATCTGGCTATATAAGTGAGCATTCTCAACAGGATTCTCAGGTTACTCCGACTGAAGTGATGACTGAGTCATGCAGCTACATAACACGTCTAGCAACACAGTACTCATTCCCGTATATCTCAACGAACTGAGGTAACGTTAGTAACCGAGTACATTCCCTTTCGATACTACACTTGTACTGCGTCTTGGTATATATGCTGCTCTCAGCGAGTGCAGGTTGAGTTGAGCACATTCCAGGAGGCGCTCTACCAGAGTGAAGAGATGCTTCGAGGAGAGGCCTCCCTGGCGATTTATGTAGGACACCTACAGACATGTTGTCCGATCAGATTAGCACATGGTGGCCTTTTAGGACTGGCAGGAAGAACTGACAGACTCGAACATACTGCTAGCATTTCCAGGCAGTTAATGTAGAAGTCTTTTTCACCTTCGACCAGTGGCCGAAAGTCAGTATGCCGTTGCACAACACCCCCCAACCTGAGTCGGAGGCATCTGTCATGACAACTGTCCTTCTGCAAACCATCCCTATGGCCACGCCCTGTTCCATCCAGCGGGAGTTTTCCCTGGGGGCCAGGGTTGTTACACAGATGCCATGCATGGGATGGAACCCGTGGTTTCAACCAGCACTGAAGGGGGCGTATACGAAGCAGACCCGACTTGTAGAGCTGGCGATGCCGCCGCCATTAGGCCCAGCATCCTTTGAAATGCTTTGAGAAGGCGAGTGGTACCAATCTCGAAGGAGTTCGCCAGCCTCCATATGGCCAGAGCCCATCCCGGCGTGACTACAGATCTCATATGGATGGGCCGGAGGCCACCATTCTTTTTGGGGTCGAGGAAGTAGCGGCTGTAGAAGCCTGACTTGCTCTGAGCTGGGAGAACCATATCTACGGCTCCTATCACCAGCAAATTCATCTCCTCTGAGTGCAGGATGTGTGCATCTTTGCCCTAAACTGAGGTGGGAACCATGCAGCTGAATTGCGGGTATTCGAGCAAATTGCAGTGAATAACCTCGTTTTATTGTCCCCAACACCCAGTTTGACACTACAGGGATGGTGAGAGCATAGTGAGAGCAGTCATAGTGAGATCAGTCAGCCCCCGTGGATGTTGTCTCAGTGTGGAATTTGAAGCTGTCAGTGATAATACTCATTAGTGACAGCATTCTCTTTTAATCCACCTAAAATGATTAAACCGCTTGTTAGAAGAGGAGTTTTTATGTGTAAACACTTGCAGATCAAAAATGCTGCGTGCATTCTCTCAAATCCACTCGTAGCAGATGATGGGAGGGGTTGGGCCATCTCACTGAAGAAGGTGAGCTGTGAGCAAAGCAGAGCAAGACATGAACTCTCGCAGTAAGAGCGGTTTGTCTCAGCAGTGCAGCCTCAGCATGGGCGTGGCCCAGGTGAGAGGCACGTTCAAATACAAAGCTGTCAACAATATTGAATCATTGGTGACAGCGTTCTGCTCCAAACCGCCCAGGAGTATTGAACTGCTCGACAATGATGGGTGCTGATCCTCACGTGTAAACACACTGGCAGATCAAAGAGCTGCGTGGAGAGTGATGCATGCAGGGGCTATGCAGGCATTATATCACTCAAACCTGATCGTTCATACCCGTGAGTTCGCCTATTCTACCTCCGAGTAACTGGGAGGAGAGAAACCCAAGAGCGGGGGAGGCGAGGCTCAGTGACGCACACACAAATGCGAAGCTGCTAGCGTTTTGCTTTGATCTGCCTAGGAGGATTAAGCTGCTCATGTGACGAGGGGCACTGATCCTCATGTGTAACACACACTGGCATATTAAGCACGCATGATGTGTGTTGGCATGAAATTGCTCCAGCCTGATCGCTCAACCCGCAAGCTCACCATTGCTTCCTCTGAGGTAACTGGGAGGAGAGAAACATGAGAGCGGGGAGCCGGGGCCGCCTTCCAAGAACGAACAGGTACAGACTGCTTTTGTGCTAAAAGCAGTCCGTGTCTGTGAGCCCAGCCATAGTGACACACAATTTTGTAGCTGCCAATGGCAGCATCTGCTCCGATCTACTTAGGAGGATAGAGCCACTCAATGTAAAGAGGGGCGCTGATCCTTACATGTGAGACATAGATCGAAGAGCAGTGGGGAGAGCGAGTACGCAGGTTCTGTGTCAGTGTGAGATCGCGCAGACCTGGTTGCTTAGTTCCCAGGCTTCGCTGTTTCTCTCTCTGTGGCTTGCTGAGAGAGGAGAAACGGGCGAACAGGGCTGCTTTCATTGAAAGGTGGTCCACTAGTGGAGAAGAACGAGACTCATGCTCTGAGTGAGCATTCTGTCTCAGTAAGCACGCAGCTCAATGCCCTTCTGCGGCAGATCCAAGTGCAACGGGGAGAGCGAGCACGCGGGTACAGTGCCGGCATCTCTGAGTGGAGAATAGTCGAGTCTCATGCTTTCAACGAGAGCATTCCGTCTCAGTGAGCAAGCAGTCTCTGCGTGGGGGATGCCCAGACAGGTGATGCACTCATTGCCCTTCTGAATCATACAAGATTCCCTGCACAAGCCACACTTGCAGCGTGACATTTGCAATAATGTCACTAGAATTTGCTCTTTTAGGGCTTACCTGCTAGAATTAGCTCTTTCAGAATCACCGAATGGCGGCAGGGAAGCAGGACCGGAATTGCTGAGATGCTGAGGCACAAAGAGAGGCGGTCAGCAAAGCAGGGAGGTCTCAGTCCAGCTGCGAGGCGTGTCAACGGCAAGCAGGCTTTCAGGATCAGCAATGAGCGTAGAGAAAGGTTCGTTTTTAATACACTGAATGAACCAATGGAGAAAAAAGGCTTTTTCTCATATCCGTCTAGCAAGACACAGTACAAGTGTAGTATTAAAAGGGGACTAAACCTAATAAAGTAAAACTAATAAATAACAATTTTTAAAAACTATATAGACATATTAGAAAAATAATAAACATTACAAAAGCACAAAACAAAATTACTAAACCATTAACTAAAATTAAATTGAAATCAGAAAACATAAAAATAAAATTTAATTCAAAATATTAACCAAAACTATAACAGTACATCAGTGATACTAAAATAAGACTGAGGTGGACACAAAAAGTTTAACTCTTTGAATCCTGCCCTATTTTCCATATATGATGTCCGGGACAGTCAAACTCTCAAAATGACAAAACAAGTCATTAAATGTATGACTTTCATGGCCTTTTTGAAGCATTAAAGTTCCAGTATTCACTGTAATTGAATGGAAAAGAGAAAGAAAATCCAGGTTTGTAACGACGTGTGTAAACAATGACAGAATTTTCATTTGTAGGTGAACTTTTGACATGACATGGATACAATACTGTGAGTAAGTCAGGGGTCAAAGGGCAGATGTCACACTGACCCACCTTCTCTTCGAGTGGAATGAAGCATCCAGAGCCGTCTGACTGCAAAGAGAGAAACACACACCAGCCATTTAGATTTGGATTAACACCGTATCAAGCTTCTGTATGATTTAGGATGTTTTCACTGGAGCTGATAGACAAATGGTGGTTCTTCACTGACTTCTCATCTACTCACTTGCCGGGATTGAGAATGACGGTGCAGTTGGGCCAGCAGTCATGATTGACCAAACAAAGGTTAGGAAAGAGACCCACGCCCACCGCCTGAAGACCCCTCTGATCACTCAGTGTAAAACCATTGCAGTTAATCTGAGGACGAGAGAAACATCTTTCTCATCTGAGTTTCAGGAATGCAAGCGAAGAAGTATGTGGTCGGGTAAATCAGTGCCTACCACACCAAAGAGATGCGACACGTAGTCCTCGCCGACGGGTTTGCTCTTTTTAGGCCAGTAATTATAGAAGTGTTGCACATCAACTTTGAGTTCTTTCAGGTCCTCAGGGGACATTTTGGACAGGTGATCCTCCAGGAGGTCGAGGGTGGTGAGCTGAGCGTCTGAGACCAGACCCGTGTCCTTCTGGATACGCCACAGGATACGAGCGACCAGACTGCAACGTCAGGACATTGATCACCAATAAACATGTGCCATTTGAGCCTGAACATTTCAGGATTTGTTTTCTTTTGATAAAATATGGCTGCAGCCACAAGTATTAAAACTTATTTATCATTACTAACTCTAATACAAACACTGAAGCTCTATATTGTTTCAGCATCATCATAGTAATCACACATTTTACATTTGAAATGTTTCATTTTTATTAAAGGTCAGTCTGAGATCACATGACTCACCGCACGTTCTCATTGGGAGCTTTTCCTATCTTTTTAATGGCAGAACATTCCTGCTTGTGTTCATCCCATGCGGCACGCTGGCATGTGCGGTCGCAGTAGTAGGCAAATTTGCACTGGGCGCAGCGATGAGGGTTCGCCTGCCGGCGGAAACAGCTGTGACACACCTGCAGAGAGAGACTGACAGACAACATATACAACATATCTGTTCTAGTAGAATCCTCACTGAAAACATACTATGTGCCCTATTTTCTTATCAGTTTCAAACACAGGGGTGTTCATTATACTGTATAATATTCATTAAAATGGTGTAAAAGTTAATAAAATATTTTTGCAAGAAATACTTTTGAAGTCTGAGAACCACGTCTATTTTTACATGTAAACTCAGTTTGGGATTCTGAGTGCCATCAAATGTTTGAAATATTTAATTACAGTGAATGATTAATGTATGATTAATGATTCATTCTCTATCTATTGGGAAATCCTATTAGTCCTGATGAGCGCTGGCTTTTCCATGTGTATATCAAGTATATAAATACATGGCATGCCATCTAACACTTGGAATGTCTTAATTTGTATTGTTGCTTGACTGGGAATGGATGGAATTTGTACGACCCATGATTTCCATTATAGTTGTACCGGACTCTGTCTTGAGTTTGAGTCCAAGACCATATTTTTGCAGCTTGGTCTTGGAGTTTTTGGACACTGTCTTGACTTGGACTCAAGACTAATTCCAGTCACAAGTACAATGCTGCGGATACGTTTTGTGGTCTGTGATCCACTCTGTGCTACCATGTCTGTGTGTGCTTTGAACACTGATGTGAAAGCAGGCTTCATTCACCCCAAAGAAAAACATTTATTTACATGGTCTGAATCCTTTCGATTTTCTTTAGCTCTTGACTCAAAGTCGACCCTCTTCTGGTCTTAGTCTTGACACAACTCAACCTGCTCAGGTCTTGGCCTTGAATGAACTGATCTCAACCTGAGCACTTAACGCACCTATGCCTGAAACTGAGAGTGTTCTCCTTCATGCTTCCCAAAAACTCTGGACATATGACATATTGCATAGCACTGAGTCTTGACGTACCATTCTTAAATTAGCACCCTATATATTTCATGGTGTTCTCTTAGAAATATGTGAGGCAATTTAAAGGCAATATGTAGTATACATGCATACAAATTTAGTTTCTATTAAATTTACAAATCCACCACAACGGTCATATCATGAGAAGTAAATATTTCCTTGATGTTCTGAAAGAATAACTTTTACTATGAAAACAAACTGTGGGCCACTATCAGAAAATCTAGTCTTTTAAGTTGTGATGATGTTTCAGCCCTTGTACTCTTGTATATGTAGTTTAAGAAACTAGAAAACCAATAATCAAGGAACAAGATACAAGAACTCGACTCACTGGAGAAACAACCACAAATGGACAAGACATGACAAATGAACAACAGAAATACAATGCCTTAAATATACACTGGGGCTAAGTGACAAACAAGGGGTAACAAAGCTAACAGGAACACTAACTGAACAGCATACTAAAAGTCCACAGAATCAAACAAAAGCAGAAGGACAGAACTTAATTTTATCAGGACACCTGTTCTTATTGGCAGGACTGTGTTGGGAGCATGTGAGAGGAAGGCTCGACAGACTGAGACTGAGACTTTCGTCCCCTTACCGCTTAGTCCTAACACTGTTGGGTTACAGTTTATCTCTTGCCCTAGTACCTAAATCATGGAATCAAGCTGTATTGCCAGGACTCTTTGGACAGGTTATCACTTTCACCTGCATGTCCTACAACGATGGGACAGGGGTGATGGAGGCAGACGTTGAATTTTGACTCTCATTGTGTGGATGTGAATGTGACGGACCAGCACTCACATCACTGAGCAGCATCTTTTAAGGTCTGTACTGCTCAACCCTTGACAGGGAAGGGACTTAAATGGTGACCTAAAATTGCTGATTACAAAATTTACCTCAGTGGCCTAGCATCCTAAGTAAACTATCACATATGGAAATGACACACTCTACTAAAAACACTAACAATGACAAAAGCACCACCACTGCACACCCCATGCTGCAACTGAGCATACATACACAATGAAGACTTCACAGTCTTGAAGAATACACGATTCTCTGTAGTCTTAGACTAAAGTTGAGCAATACACCCTCCTTTGGAAAGGTTAAATCCCATCAACAGTATGGAAGGGGCTTTCCTGTCAAAAGTAAAAACTCCTGCAGAGTTTAGCTTCAGTTCTAATCAAACATACCTGAAGCAGTTAATCAAGGTCTTCAGGTCTAATCAAACTTCCAGGCATAACTTGACCCTTCGGGAGCAGGATTGAAGATCTCTGACCTAATGGTTTGTTGAGTCCTTGGACTCAGTTGCATGGAAGGTTCCAAACTCTGATATGTTCTGATAACTGTACTGGCATTGCATGATCTTGTCCATACACGCTGCCAGAATATAACGTGTTCTGTGCTTTCATTTGACACATATCCCAGACAGTACCATAAAGACAAAGCTGCACATCAGCTCTGGATCTGTCTGTCTCAATTCCGGGATTGATCTGGCATGTTGTTGGATCCCAGTAAGGGTCTGAAACTGGTATTTTGGCTCCGACCTGAATTTATGCAGAAGGCCCTCATGCAATTTGATGGCAATTTTCCAGAACCAAAGCAGTACACACTGGTCTGAGGTTATTTGAATACATGGACTTATTGAAATGAAGACCACAACCAAAGGAAACCTTCAAACTCCAGCATGTTCAATTCCCTACCAAATTTCCCTTCAGTACATGAACTTGATTGATCCCTACTGAGATCTTTGCCTTAGTAAATAGACTTAAGAACAAGAAAGCAAGACCTGATGGAGTTCTTGCAGAAGCACTAAAAAAAGTGATGCTTCAACAGAGTCTTCATGATGTCAGCCATAGAATTTGGGAGTACAACTGTTCCTCCAGATTGGAAAGATGCAAGATTGTTGCATTGTATAAAAGAGACAGGGTTCTGGTGAACCTGCTGAAGGAATTATGGCATTTCAGTGCTGCCAGCAGAAGGCAAAGTACTGATCAGAGGCATGATCCTCCATCTCGCACAATACATCATTGAAAATATCCTTCCAAAAAAAACCTTCCACCTCTAACATGATATTTGTCCTATGGCAGATATCCCCTGTAGGGTTATGGGAGTGCTGGAGCCTCTCCCAGCATATCTCGGACCGGAGGACAGGTCCATGTTAACCATGTTTATCTTAATTTATCTCACATTTAAGCAGAATGGTACCCTATTCTACATCTGCCATGTGCAGGCCACAACAAAGATTCTGATATGAAGGATTCATGAACACCAGTTTGCTGATTACCTGGCCTTTCTCGACCAAGGATGGCATTCTTGGTCATTACTGATTAATAGTCCTTTAACCCAGAGGTCTTCAACTCTGTTGCTGGAGACCCACACTGTCCTGCCTAGTTTATCTCAAACCTGCTTCAACACACCTGCTTGTAATTTTCAAGCAAGCCTGAAGACCTCGATTCACTGGTTCAGGTATGTTTGATCATTGGGGTTTGAGCTTTACTCTGTAGGAAAGTAGGTCTACAGGACCAAGGTTGAAGACCATTTCTTTAAACTGAAAGATGAAAAATGAGAAAAAGGTCCAACCACAGATATCCCACAACTCCACACTCACATGTCCAAATTGCAGATGTCTTAAAACTCCACAACCATTTTCAGTGGCCTTGCCATCAAAAACAGGTGTCTTAGTTTGCCACAGTGTCATCATGTAACCCTTTTATCCACCCATTCTGCAAACCACTTGTCCTTAGTAGGGTCCCAGGGATGAACCCTGGGGTAAACAGTCTGGACAGATGACCAGCATAGAGAAAATGTTTAAATTAAAGGTCACCGACATATATTTTCATGGCTATAACTGAACGGTAGGTATTCTGTGTTTACATATAGAAACAAAAAATATATACATTTATTCATACAGAAAAAATTTGAACCACAAACTCTGGATGCCTGTATTATTTTCTCCTCCATTATGCTTCCTTTATCCTGACAGTTCTGTTGCATGTATCTGTTAATATAAACAAGTAAATCTGGATCTGAGTCTGATGTCTTTGGTTGTTTTTATGATCCCACCCCTCCTCAGAGACATGTGAATTAGACAGGCAGATAACTCTCAGAAGGACCTTTATATAAATGCTCTATATATGGGCAACATTAAACTCAAATCTTATCCCAAAGGATCAAATAAAAGACCATCTGGATGCTTAACTTGTGTGATAAATTTATATCTCTAAAAATGGGTTATATTCAATGTGACTGGCAGATTGTATGCAGTATTGAGTCATTTTTGTACCATTTTTGATTAGTAATGTGATTAAGGAATAAACAATGTAAAAATGAATAAACACATTTGCTGTAATTAACTAAGGTGATTCTACTCTGCAGGGCATATCCTTTAGACCAATTTAGATATTTGAACTTTGCTTTAATTATAAAGGTGAGGAACTGTCAGCTCAGTCTTCTGGTGTCAACTAGCATGCTTCATGTGATTTACAGAATTTTCTATTTTAAGATGACATTACTGAACACTGATGTCATTGGACGCACCATCGCCTCCTCCTTTAAAAGTCAGCGTACAGTAAGCAGACATGACATCCAGGTTAACTCTTTGTTGTCATTTGTACTGGTTTCATCCAGATGCTCATGGAAACATGTTTGTGTTTACAGAAGCTCAAAGGGCTGAGAACTCAGTGCTGTTTTCCGCAGTGGCTCTTGTCTTTTTATGGAGGTGGAACTATGATCTTGTCACATGAGAATGGAATCTCTCACACTGTTTAGCACTCTTAACATCTGCAAGTACACAAAAACGTCACGATAGTGACTAAACATAACACAGTCTGAAATTCTCTATTAGGAAGTGAAAATAAGGCATTGAGGAGAAACGTGACAATGCAGATGGTTCGCACTGACTGCAGGAACAAAACTGATTAATTATGAATGTTTTCACATTAACATGATTATAAATAATGTTCCATCTAAAGCATGCCCTTCAGTCATTCTGGTGACTCTGAACAATGAAGCTCCTCAGATCATCAAAAGACAGACTTTAAACATTTACATGAGCAACTCATTTAGGGATAACCCTTCAATCTACCGAATATTTACTCACAAAGCACAATGTGAAAGCCCATTTTTCAATATTTTAAGATGTTTAGCACAGCTGATCCTGAATGAGATACTTTGGCCGCTCAGTAATCTGAGCTTTCACATACTGCAGCTAGAGCTTAACCTGAAGAATATGTACATAGTAAACCTTGTTCTCCATTTAACAGAACTAAACCAGCCCCAGAAATGAAACTTTCCATTATTTAAACACCAATTCCATATAGATTTGTGAAGGTACATCTATAGAAAAACTGTCTGGATTGTTAACGTACAAGGACACTTATTAATCTACCACAAGCACTGTTGTGTTTGTGACAAGAGAAAACAATTATTTTGTGCAGATAAATCTATGTAGAGTTGCCATACTCTCAGAAAAAAAGGTTACAAAAGCTGTCACTGGGGCAGGACCTTTTCAAAAGGCACACTTTTGTATCTAAAGGGTCCATATTGGTACCTTAAATGTAAATATAGTACCTGAAGTGTACTTTTCTAAGAGTGCACTTACATACTGCAACCAAATCTCTTCAAAGTCCAAAGAGCAAAATAACCAAAAACAGGGTGTTTTACTCTTATTTTAGTGCAATTACAATTGGAAAACAAGTTTTTCAATATGATCTCTCTCAATCAAGTCACATTTGTGATATGTGAAAAGAACTTCACCATCTACATGTCCCAAAACAACAAGGATCACTTCATTGAGATGTCAACAGGTCAGGGTCCACAACATTCAGCTTAGTTCTTCTCTCAAATACTCCCTTCCCAAAGTAAGCCATTCCTGACCAGTCAGGTCAACTCGCAGCTAGTTGCCAAACCCTGATCTTACCTGTCAAACACAACTGCAGCGAAGCTCGCCTCAGCAAACACAACATCTCCAGCTGACATCTCCTTGGTGACACGGAGGCCACGGCCTTTCTCCCCAGCTGCAAACACTTCCACAGGATCCATCTTTTCCACGGTCATGGTGACAGACTGCTGTCCGCTACAGCTGAGGGAGGAACTGCTGTTCCCAGTGCTTACCTTCCCATCCACCCTGTCCACTCCCCACAGCATGGCTAAAAATAGAGCCGCTCCTTTCCTGCCGTCAAACAGCAGATACAGTGAGGAGAAGTGCTGTTTCTGGCATGAAGGAAGCAAACCAAGAGAACGTGGTTGGAGCCCCAGGAGTATTTTTGTCTGTCAGCTGTGTGTGCTCATCATGGGGAACATGAGCTGACAGAACCGGACTGACTGTGTCAGTGAAAGCGCTTAAATGCTGGAGTTGATAGTGTGAGGGAATGAGCGTTGGAGTTCAGAAACTGATATAGTACATCATCTTTTACCTTCACCCATCATCATTCATATCGTCTTAGAATAATTTCATTTTCATCACATCTCAAAAGATCATTCATTCAGTGGTGGAAATGATGTTAAACATTTTTAAATGTTGCATCTGCTCTGAATAGTTATGCAATAAAGTGGCTAACTCCAAAGGCTTATTTCGTAGCTAACTTTCTTCACACATAACAAGTCCCATATTTTATTGAGAAACAAGTATATTTATATTTTTGGCTTACTCTTTATATTAGGTGGCTTTATCTACTTTACCAGTACAACATACTTATTTTTTAAATGTTGTTGTAATTACGTTTAAAGTATTTGAATTTCATTAACATTTGTAGTTACACTGTTAACTTTATCTCTAACCGTAACCAAAGGCTATAGAATAAAGACGTGTCACTCATATAGTTTTGCTATAGCAGCTTGTTAAAAAGGCAACACTCAATATGGCAGCTCTATCGAACGAAGCCCCGCCCTCTGAGCAAAAGAGCCAACCGCTAATCGGTAAAATCGCATCACTGCAGCTGCCATAGAAGCGTCCCGGTTGCTATAGAAACAGGCAACGCTCTGAGACGTAGGGTTAGGACTGCGCATGCGCACTGGCTGACGTAGCCTGAAAAATAAGCTTTTTTTAACGTTATTTGAGCAAAATAAACAACAGTTTGATACAGTTGCTGTCAGATTTCATTGATGATTTCAAATATGGAATTTAATCGTAAGCTTAGTGAACAGTTTTGTTGAATTTGATGTATCCCCATTCAAAGAGATCTGCACTTGCATGCCTGAGGCGTTTCAAAGATGGCCGCCGAGTGACATATCTTGCCTTTAAGGGACTTTTCCCTAACCCAAACCTAGGCCACAAATCGAACAGCTTTAACCTTTATAACCCTAACCCTAACTTTACTCCTAAACCTAACCATACCTCAAACTCATTAGCAGCAAATGTGGGAATTTTCCAGAAAAACGTGTAGATAACACAGTAAATCCATTTAATTGTGATGACAAGGGCTAAGATGAGGTCACCACCATCTCAATAGCAGGAGTGTGTGAAGTCCTTTTAAAAATGCCATTTATGGTCCTGTGTTTCTCTGCATTATTAGTGTTTATGGTTTTGTTGACTTTGGAGAGGTTTATTAGACTTACGTTCCAATTATGCTTAATCCAGTACATTACCCTCTAATATTCATTTAGAATACAGGTGGTTAAGATATTATATTTGTGTTGAATACTGACAGGTGCACATGTCAGAGGTCAGTGCAATGCTAATGTCTACTATAATTTCCCAAAGATGTATTGCCCATCATTAACCACAGACAGACAGGTTGTACTTATGTAACCCCCCCCCCCCACACACACCCCCGGCTCTTAAAGCATCGTGCTGCCTTCTTGAGCATCAGTAAATGTTTTGTCCTTTTGTAATGGATCTCAAAATCATACAGCTGGAAAGTGGTCAAATATGGAGAAGATGCTGGAAAACCAAAGAATGTGCAGGGGCTGGAGGATTTTTCTGAAGAACAGCAGGCAGTTGAACTGTTCAGGACAAACAAGGGACTCATGAACAACTATCACGAAATACAAAAACAGTCATGGATCATTCAGGAATGACACAAGGGTGTGTAAACTTTTGAATGGGGTCATTTTTATAAATTCAGTTATTATTTTATCTTGTGGAGTATATATAAACATCCACTATGTGAAATAGCTTATTCAAGACAGTACTAAATAAAAAATAACATGCAATTTTCATGATTTTGTGAAAATTATGTGTATATATATATATATATATATATATATATATATATATATATATATATATATATATATATATATATTATCAAGTGTTAATTTGGTTTAGTAAATATTTGTGTTGTGATTTTTGTTCCACTTTATGTACATGTACACCCCCTACTTCTCCAATGGCATTTGACCATGTTTTTTACTAAAACTATTATTTTGTACAGATAAATCCATGTATATGTGCCACCTACAGACTGTCAACAAAACTGTGTTCAAAGAGTGAAATAACCAAAACCAGGGCCGGAAACTTCCAGAAAAACATGTAGATACACAGTAAAAAAGTAGTTTAGTCGCCTAATATAAAGTGTGAACTACATTTTTTTTTTTTTTTTTTTTTTTTTTTTTTTACTAAAACAATTATTTTGTGCAGATAAATCCATGTAAATGTAACACTTGCAGACTGTCAAAACTATGTTCAGAGAGCAAAATACCAAAAACAGGCTGTTTTACTCTTGTTACAGTACAATTACATTTGGACCGGAACCAATACACCAAACTAAATAGCAGTAAATGTGGAAATTTCCCAGAAAGAAAATCCATAGTTCAGTGTTGGTATCTAGTTTGAACAGGGTTGAGTAACACTGCTCTCAACCACTAGAGAAATAACTTCCACTGGTTTTCATTCCCCATTGACAGATATTTGTTCTTGTTTTAAACAAGCACTCTTTTTTTTTTTTTTTTATTCTCAGAAAACAATATATATTACTATTAATATATAAAACAAATATATATATTTAACATTTAATACCATGACTTTAAGACTTTCTCCTCAGAAAAGACCTTTATGTCCTTAATTTGTGAAAGGCCAAATTAAGACTTTTAGAAAAGATGGAAATTGGAAATTATGGAAACCAATAAAGCTGATATCTATAAAATCAACCACTTACGTTCCCAAGAATGATTTCTAAGAAATTAGGTCATTATGAAAGCAGCTCTAGGCGCTCCCTGACACAGAATGCTCCTTATTTGTCAGAGTTTACATGTACAGGGTTTACATCAGGTGTGTAAAATCCAGAGCTTCCAAACTTGATTGATTTTTGGAAAAAGTACCATCTCTCCAAACATCTGCGTATGTTTCATCCAACTGTTTACAGTAGGAGTGCGGAAAGAATATGAGCAGAAGCATCCAGAGACACTGGACACAATCAACACAAACATGACAGAGAGAAACACTGCAGGAACACAGCATTTATTCCAGTGACGACAAACAATACCAGTAAAGGTCAACTGACTGGAATACAGAATCTGCATCTGTATATAAAACCACAGAGAAGAATGACTCACAATGCCATATTATTCATAATTATTATTACATTTTTATTCAATAGATAACACATAAAACATAAGTTTTGATTATAGAAAAAACATTCTTAAAAACTACAAGTTAAAGAAAATAATCTTTATTTATTATTTAAAAAAAAAATGCTGGCAATTCAAGACACAGTGAACATTTCAGAATAAAATACATCACATGGTCTGGACTTCAATAACGTAAGTGACACATTTATACATGGTAGCTGTCATGTATTTATGACAAACGGCAGCAGCTAGAAAGATATCAGTAAACAATCATGAGTTTGAACACATAATGAAGAATCATTTGGCAAACGATCACAAACAGAGAGCTTTCTTTTGGTCCAGAAGCAGATCTGACTGGCAGTAATTTGAAAGTAAAATCCTCATGAAACACCTCAAATAAATCAACACACTATACTCTCAGGCTCATCACTCCAATGAACACAACATTATCAAAATATCACATTTTTGATACATAGCGATACTGAAAATTTGACAGCATTATGGAAAAAAAAAACCTTTGCTTTCTCTTTCATTAATCCCTCCGTCTAGCACTTGTACTAATCCGAACAATGTATGAAACTTTGTATTATGAGTACTTCCTGTGTTTATTTGCCTCTTTTAGATGAATCGCTTGCTGTATTCCTCAATTGTAAGTCTCTTTGGATAAAAGCGTCTGCTAAATGAATAAATGTAAATATTTGAAGCAGTTTCAATACACCAATATCAGTGAAGCTTAAATATATTTTTTTCAAAGTACAATATTGAAGTTCGACAACACTAGAACATATCAGACAGAAATTAGAGATCATTAATGGCTCATAAATGAGATTCATTGGTTCATTAAAGAAAATAAGGTACATTACATAACGTCTGCCCTCAAATCAATCAATTAATTATTAATCAAATGGGATGAACTCTAGAGAATGAGTGGTTGTTTAAGGCACAATCTCTATAAATCATAGAAGTCCAGATGTGCTCCCGAGGGGTATTTGTCCTCCAGCAGGACCTTGATGAGTTTGTTGATGGACTGATCACAGGTGAGCAGCTGACCCTGAGCGTGCATGACGCTGAACGAGTTCCTCAGAGCGTCGTCTGCAGAGCTGCTCCTCGCCTGCAGCTGCATGTCTGTGTCCAGAGGCCCTGCGGGACGCCACAATCCCACCATTAACACATCACAGGATGAGCACATATACTTGCAAGAGTAAGATACAGGTGCTATAAAAGAGCCGAAGTATTAGAAATCATTGTAGGCCTGCCAATGACATGAGTTTGAATCATAACTGAACAGTGCCACCTCTGCGTAACAAACCCATGATGCATGTAAGAATTTAATCAAACAGTTCACGAGTTTAAACAAATCAAAACCAAAGCCTTTTCACAGTCACATTTCACAATCATTTTCTGGCACAGTGCATGCATTTTTGCTCTGGAGAACAAAACGGCCAGAAAATCTTAAAATATGGTTTCCTAATTTAGTGAGTATAATGTTTTTAAAGATTTATGAGTAGGGATGCATGATATTGGATTTTTGCCGATATCCAATATCTGCCAACTCATTTTGGCCGATACTGATACCGATATATATATATTTTTTTGTTTGGAAATAACACCAAGTCTCTCCTGTGCAAAAAACACGCTGTGTTAACCCTAACATTTTATTTTAAGATTTAAAATTTGTAGATGGTCTAAAGCAAAATAGTTGTAAAAATTCTCAAAATATTTTAGAGCATATGATTTGCTTAAAAAATAAAACATATTACACATTAATGAATAAATCAATATATATAAAATTATTTAATTTACAAGTGTCATGTTTGTGATTTTTTTCATGTAAGCTATAGCTTCTGACCTTTAAATCAAAACATACTCATTATTTTATGACATCAATTACTGCTTCTTAATCAGAAACACAGTCTAAATGTCATTTGTGTAGGCTATTTTGCTTTTAATTTAATTAGAAGTAGGACAACAGCGCCACCTACAGATTAAAACCCCTTACAGAACAGGCGCTAGGACCTGGGGGCGGCTGCCGCTGCTGCACGTGCTCACTGTTTATTCTATCATTCTGTACAACTCTCACAGATTAAATGCAGCGATCCAAAAGAGTGAATCTAATCATCATTCAGACAAAACTTTGCTTCAAGAATGATCCACAGTGCAGACTTGATCTAATCACTAGCACACCCTGAGCACATGTGAGTTAATGTATTCCTCTTATCGCAGGACATATCGGCATAATTTTTCATATCGGTACATGCCGATATTTACATTTAAAGCCATTATCAGTCGATTCCGATATCAGTCCGATAAATATTGTGCACCCCTAATTTAGAGTCAAATAAAAATATTGTAAGATATTGGTAAATTGCTTAAACTATCTTTGTTTTATAAATACATGAAAAATGTAAATACATTGTGTATTTTTATGTTTATGGTGAAATGATTAACATGCACAACAAAAGCTTGTGTCACAGTGTTCTGACATCAGTGAATCATACAGTCTCTTCATATCTGTACAAATGTATGATAGCCAATTTCTGCCACAGAATAAAAACAAAAACTTTTTTCTTACAATTCTTACAGTTTATATAAACAGAATAGTTTCTGCTAGTTTATCTGCAAGTTTATCTCACAATTCTGACTTAATTCTTCAAAATTGGAAGATTACATCTCACAATTCAGATTTTATACAGAATTTTTACAGAGTTCATATCTTGCATTTCATTTTTCCCCCTCAGAAATATACACAAAAAAGTCTGTGAGAAATAAACTCAATTACCTTTTTATTTTTTTTAAAACAAGCTTCTGTACAGTCAGTGTCAGTGACTTATCCCTGTCTGGTCAACATCTCATACCTGGTGCGTAGTTCAGGACTCTGAGATCCGGTTCTTCCTCTGCCAGCACGCGGAACATCATGTCCCGGGCCGCTTTCCCGCTGCAGTACAGAACCCAGGACGGGAAGGGCTGGAGCGCACACAGCGAGCTGATGTTGACGATGACGCGCGTCAGGCCAGTGCGCTGTGGGACCGCGCGCAGAACTCCCGCGGTCAGACAGAGCGCAGAGCTCACGTTCAGTGACAGGTACGAGTTCACCTCATCCACATCCGTGAAATCATGACAGTACCGCGACACATCCCCGAGAGAAGCTGCGTTCACAGGACACAAGAAACACTCACCTCATATCACAGCATGATGAAGTAACAGTTCAACCAAAAATGAACACTAGCTGTTAATTTACTCACCCTAAGATCATCCAAGATGTAGATGACTTTTGTTCTTCAGTAGAACAGTAAAAAAAATAAAAAATTTAGCTAAAGTTGTGGTCTTTGGTGATTCATAAAATGAAAGTCAATGGCTACTGGCACTTTAAGCATATCAGGCATCACAAAATTAATACCCGTGGCTTCTGATGATATACAGTGGGGAAAATATTTATTTGATCTCCTGCTGATTTTGTAAGTTTGCCCACTTACAAAGAAATGAAGGGTGTCATTTTTATGGTAGGTTTATTTTAACAGATAGAGACAGAATATCAACCAAAAGAATCCAGAATAAAAAACACATTATATAGAGGTTAGAAATTGATTCAAATTTCCCTCAGCCAGAACACTGAAGATGGGTCATGGATGGGTCTTCCAGCATGACCATGACCCGAAACATACCACCAAGGCAACTAAGGAGTGGCTCAAGCCAGTCTCCAGACCTCAATCCAATAGAAAATCTGTGGAGGGAGCTGAAACTTCGAGCTGCCAAACGACAGCCAAGAACCCATAAGGATTTAGAGAGGATCTGTAAAGAGGAATCCTTCTTGAGATGTGTGCAAACCTGGTGACCAACTACAAAAAACTTCTTACCTCTGTGCTTGCCAGCAAGGGTTTCTGCACCAAGTCATGTTTTGCTTGGGGATCAAATACTTATTTCACTCACTGAAATGCAAATCAATTTCTAAACTTTATATAATGTTTTTTTTTCTAGATTTTTTGGTTGGTATTCTGTCTCAATATGTTAAAATAAACCTACCATAAAAATGACAGACCCTTCATTTCTTTGTAAGTAGGCAAACTTACAAAACCAACAGGGCATCAAATAAATACTTTCCCCACTGTCCAATCCCTGCCGGTCCCGAGACTCGAACCAGCGACCTTTGGGTAACACATCTGACTCTCTAACCATTAGGCCACAACTAATGGTAATTATTCACAGACCAATCATTTCATATGAAGCTCCCACTCCATATTAGATCTGCCTCCACTTTGTCTGAGTTCAAATCATGTCTCAAAACTTATCTATTCTCTGTTGCTTTTAGCTTATAAGAGTGTTCTATCATAAATTGTTTTGCTACTATTTGTGTACTTTATAAGTGTTTTGTTTTAAACTGTTTTGCTGACTTTAGAGTACTTAATCTTTTATTTTTTTCTAACTTGTACAGCACTTTGGTCGGCCTGTGGCTCTTTTTATTTGTGCTTTATAAAGAAACTGAACTTGAACTTGATATGAAGATAAAATAGAAGCAAAACTCGAGAGCTTGTTGATTTGAAAGTGAAAACTTGTCATATTAATATTTGTTTTTAAGCTGAAATTGACACTCTGAGCTCTGATGTGAAAAGCTGAATCATACAATTTGCACACAGACAACTATCAAAATACCAGTGTTTTAAATTTGAAGTTGCAGATTAATAGTTACAAATGTGTAAAATGACATTCACATAAACAAAATGACAGACATAAATGTGTACGACATATTTACTTTTGCACTTTACTTCAGTTTCGCTGTACAAGTCTCTCGGATCTGGCAGCACAACTTCAAATCTCAGTGCTTTGACTTTTGCTACTCCTTTCACGATATTCCTGTAGCAAAACTCACTTGTGCACTTGTACATGCAGATGTGAGGAGAAAGATCTGGGGGAGGGGCTGGGGTGCGAATGAAGCCATTTTATTGGTCGATGCCTGACCAGTGAACAATGCCGTGTGGAAAGAAACATTTTTATGCACAAGCCAAATTAGCTCTTAAAGGATTTTTTTTTTCACCAATATATTTATTGAACATTTTCCAATTTAAAACAAACCACAAAAAAAGGGTGAGTCAGCAAAATAAGAATAAGCAGACTTATCCTAAGCCACTAAAAAGGAAAGGAAAAATTAGATACTCAAATTAAGTAAATAACCTCACTAAATACATAGTTGTAGTACAATACAAGATCAAAATCGTATACACTCACTTGGGGTACAGGATAGTTGACAAATCAGTCCCTAGATTACTGATATAAGGCTTCCAGACATCATAAAGCTAACCTGACTGACCATTAACTAAACATGTTAAATATTCCAGTTGGATTAGTTCCATTAAAATCTTGTGCCATCCCGATATAGTCAGAGTCTTATCACTTATCCACCTCATTAACATGTTTTTCCTGGCTGTAAATGTGAAAAGATTGTAATCAAAGTCTCTTTACTTTTGATAAAATCAAAGCTTTAAACCAACACCTTGTCACAGATATTACTCATTTCAGATACAATCTTGGCCCAGTATATTTGTAACTGATTACATGACCAAAGACAGTGAGTGAGAGCGCCAACTTGTGTTGTGCATTTAAGGCAAAGAGGTGAAAGGGTACTGTTTAATGCATGTCTACAGTTTGGTAAAATATGCATTCTGTGTACAATTTTAAATTGCAACGCCTTGTAATGGTTACATACCGAAATGGATTTGGCATATTTCCAAATATTACCCAATTCTTCCTCACTTATAGAGATAGAAATTTCCCTCTCCTAAGCAAGTCTAGTATTCAAAACTACTTGTCCCTCAAATGTAACACTAAGAACCTTATATAACAAACCCACTGACCTCTTTCCAGGTGTTTGAAAAAGTAGTTTTTCTATAGGAGACAGACTTCTATTAGTGCATAATGAGGTTTCTTTCAAAATATAGTTTCTAATCTGTAAAAAAAGGAAATAATTCCTGTTTTAATAATTGATATTTCTGTCTCAGATCCTAAACGGACATTAGGCCTTCTTCATCAAACACATCCATAAGCCGATTAATACCTTGATTCACCCAAAATTATTTTTAAACCTCCTATCAAATCTGCCTGGAGGGAAGTCTGGGTTATTCTATATATAACTGGCGTAAGAGCAGAGGTTAATATAGCTCTTCCCTCGAAACAGCCCTCCATGCCTTATGTGCATTTTATTGCTTTTACAGGATTTTAAACTACTACATTAATCTTGGCATTCAAGTATTATCTGGTAGACAAACAATGCAACATCTTTTATATGTTTATGCAATATATTGCAGAGTAACACGGCTGTCTTCTGTAGATAGTGCTAGAGTTAGAGGGTCAAATAAAGATGGAAGAAATGTGTTTTTAGTCGATTCTTGAAGATGTGTCAAACTGATGTTTATCCAGGTCCACAGTGCATCACCAGACAACAGTTGATTTTTCACATTCTTGCATGGTCTTTTACTTTTACAAGTCTACCTTTGTAATTTATTTACACAAGAAACTGAGGACAACACAGAAATTTTGGCCCTGTCCCAACTGGAACACTTCTTGTGCACTTGCAGTCTTACAATGGCCGCCGCGTGCACGTGTCCGTTAAGTCCATGAGACCGTAGGGTGTCCCATTTGTCATTTTAGCATTCAGAAGGCCTTTCCGGCCATCACAACCTTGACAGCACGTCACTGCACGTCACTCCCAGATAATCAAAAATGGGCAAAGAGGCGGGAGCTGGTTGCTGAAGCCACGCCCACCAAGTGCGACGGCAGTGTCAGCAGCGGCAATCCACCTGTCACTCAAGTGGCCACGCCCTTAATTATGCAGAACTTTAAGGTTTAATATAATTTAAACAGATGAGTTTGAAAAAAAATTCACCCCCTCACAGCGGTCATGAAGGGCAAAATTAGCTATACTGACCAAACCACTTTTTGTACTAGGCTGTAAACATATATTTCTGCTGTAAATTTGGGCATTTTGACATGGGGAGTCTATAGCCCCTTTCACACTGCACGTTCGACCCGGAAAATTGCCGGAACATTGCCGGGTCGCCTTCTGTGTGAACGCAAACACGTCCCGGGGTTGATCCCCGGTCGGGGACCTAGTAACATTGCCGGGTTCAGTCCCAGAACGAGCGCTGTGTGAACAAAAGCCAGAACCAATGCCGTAAAGCAGGGATAGGCAACTCCGGTCCTGGAGGGCCACTATCCTGCAGAGTTTAGCTTCAGCCCTCATAAAAACTCACCTGCCTGTATCTATCTAGTAATCCCGAAAACACTGATTGCCTTGTTCAGGTGTGTTTAATTAGGGTTGGAGCTAAACTCTGCAGGACAGTGGCCCTCCAGGACCGGAGTTGCCTATCCCTGCCATAAAGGGTGTGTCGTAGTGATGACGCACGTTATCACGCGACTCTTTAAGCGGGTGTTTTGAAGGCAGATCAGTGTTCGCGATGAAACAATTATGTGCAAACTGTAACGAAGCAGAGATCAGTTAGTTCCTCACTAATCCATGCTGAAGCGGAGATCGTTCGCCAGTTTAAGTTAAAGTTAACGTGCCTAGCGTTTTCGAGTCGTACATTACACATCACACCCTGATATCACGTGTCTTCATGGGACCTTTACGGGTTGTGTGTGAACGCACGCACATATTCCGGGTAATCACTGGCAGCGTGAAAGAGGCAAAATCTAGTGACCCGAGAACAATTGCCAGGACACATTGCTGGTGTGTTTTCTGGAATCGCAGTGTGAAAGGGGCTTAGGGGACTGACTCCCTTTTGAAGCCAGCCTCTAGCGGCCAGTCGATGAATTGCAGTTTTAGTCACATCCATGTATGTTTCACGGGAGAGAGCGGAAGGTTGCCGCTTGGTTTGGCTACAGGAATATCACAAAAGAAGCAAAAGTCAAAGCACTGAGATTTGAGGTTGTGCTGCCAGATCTGAGAGACTTGTGATTGTTCTGCAATACTGCAGTAAAGTGCAAAAGTAAATATGTTGTACACATTTGTGTCTGTCATTTTGTTTATGTGAATGTCATTTTTACACATTTGTAACTATTAATCTGCAACTTCAAATTCAAAACACGGGTAGAGCTACGAGTATAAATTAAAACTTACAAACACGAATATTAAAGTTCTCACATTCAAACCAACAAGCTCTCGAGTTCTGCTACTGTTTTACCTTCATAATTTCGGTTCATAAGACCTAAACATAGGGCTGTGCAAAAAAATCGAATACGATTTTCATGCGCATCTCTTCAGTAAAGACGCTCCTGTAATTAGTAGTATATCTCCAGCACGTGCGTTCAGATCAGGGTTGCCAGGTTTTCACAACAAATCCTGCCCAGTTTTTCTCAAAACTAGTCCAAAACTAGCCCAGTCACGTTTCCAGGAGGTTCCCCGATAAAAATTGCATCCCGGGGTTAAAATATACATTTTTTTGGCAGGGTTGCCTAGGTAATATTCACATTTTAGGCGCTAAATATCACGTTATTGGTATTGGGGTCGCTTCAACCCGTGAACGTGAAAAACAACCACAGACTTGGCAACCCTGGTTGGCATTTACTACACAGAGCCGTAATTCACTGACAATCTACACAAAATCAATTTTAAAATCGCAGGCGATTCTTTGTCGATTTTGAAAGCGATTTTGTGTAGCTTGTCGGTGGACTACGGCTCTGTGTAGTAAATGCCGCTCCACCTGAACCAGTGTTGCCAAGTCTGCGATTGTTTTTCATGTCCGCGGGTTGATGCGACCCCAATACCAATAACGTGATATTTAGCCCCTAAAATGAGAATTTTACCAAGGCAACCCTGCCAAAAAACGTATATTTTAACTCCGGGATGCAATTTTTATCGGGGAACCTCCTGGAAACGCGATTGGGCTAGTTTTGGACTAGTTTTGAGAAACAACTGGGCAGGATTTGTTGTGAAAACCTGGCAACCCTGATCTTAACGCACATGCTGGAGATATACCACTAATTACAGGAGCATCTTTACTGATGAGATGCGCATGACAATCGTATTCGATTTTTTGCACAGCCCTACCTAAACATATCGTCTGGAGCTAAGGGTATTAATTTTGTGTTGCCTGATATGCTTTTTTGACTCTCAAAGTGACGGTAGCCATTGACTTGCCTTTTATGAATCACCAAGGCAAACGAATTCAGCTAAATCTACTTTACTTTTTACCTGAAGCCAAAAAAAAAAAAAAAAACCTAGATCTTGGTTGGCCTGGGGGTGAGTGCAGTAAATTTTCATTTTTGAGTGAACTATTCCTTTATCATGTTTTCTGCGCGTGTACATTGGATGCAAATACATGTGTAGTTCAGGGAAGTGCAAAACTAATCTAGAAAATTAAGTTTGTGAGAATATTAAACTCGCACCTGCATTATTGAAGAGCAGCAGATGATCGATGTCCGGATCGATGTCTCTGATCTCGCCAATTACTCTCTCTACACCCGTTTGACACCCTAAATCAGCTGCAACACAGCGGACCGTCAGCCCGGACTCACCGCGGGACAGATCAGCTTTCAGCTCCCGCAGTTTGTCATCCGATCGGGCCGCGAGGATCAGAGCCGAACCCGCTGCCAGACGAGGCGCGATGGACAGAGCCAGAGCCCGGCCGAAACCCTTCGACGCTCCGGTGATGATGACCAGCGCTTTACCGAAACCCGAAACAGCGCTCATCTCTCCGGGACACGCGCTGTTCTAATTTTCTGCTGATTAACGCGAGGCGATCGATTCGTGACGCCCCCGGAAGACAGGCGACAACAAGACACGCCCACTTCAGATTAAAACACACCAACTTTTTACGTTATTATTCTACAGTTTATTTGTTTGTTTATATTAAAAGAAAGAGACAGTTCTAAGTGCATTAATGTGCAAAGTAGGCTGTCTCAAAGTCGAAAGAAACATTTATTATTATTATTATTATTATTATACTTTTTTTTAGCTGAAAGAATGTATTTGTTGTATGCACTGTATATTGTTTGCGTAAATGTACACCATCAAACCAAATTCACCTTATAAATCAACCTTAATCAGTTTTATAATAAAATCAATGATTCCCTCTAGCGGACACTCATCTTATAACAAAATAAAAGCTCACAGGTTTTCACACCACAAATAAAAATAAATAAATAAATAAACAAACAAAAAAAGCAGAATAATAATATTAATAATTAAGTTGTTTGTTGTTATTTAACTAATTAATAATACAGTATCAAATGCCGATGAATTAATGATTTTAAACAAGTCATGTCACCTTGACCAGTATTTGTATAAGGGACATTTATACAATACTGATTGTGTCAAAGCAGCTTTACAGTGTCAAGCAGGAAAATAATTTGTCAATAATGCAAGAAGACAATAACAAAGTCCATATAAAGTCAGTTCATCGATGATTCAAACAAATACAGTTGAGCTTTTATTATGAAATCGGGTCGCGCGCTCTGCCATTTTGCACGCGCCCGGTGTAAAGCATGGCGGTGGAGATGAGGCTCCCAGCGGTTCACAAACCCATTTCACTGGCAGCATCACAGTCTAACCGGGACGACAAACATCTGGTGGTTCCTGGCGATGTCATCACATCTGACACGGGCTTCATGAGGTAAAAGCCTGTCCTTAAATGAGCGAAAACACTCTGTGCTGAGGAGAGTTACCATCAGACTCACGCGCACACGTCTGTAAAGCTGATAAGCTTATTGTAAAAAGCCTGAGTTAAGACATTAATAATAGTTAATGTCAGTTTTTCTTACTGTAAAATAATTGACTATTCATGTAGAGTGAGATCGTTTGTGTTAGAAACATCAATCATGTGTCGAGGATCTTATTGGAGATTTCTGTTCACTAATGAGTGTAAGTAATGTAGTATATAAGTGTGTGTGTGTGTGTGTGTGTGTGAAACTCCTCCTCCTCCTCCTCAGGGGTCATGGCACATACATGGATGAAGACAGACTCACGGCTTCAGTGGCTGGAGAGGTGGAGCGGGTCAACAAACTCATCTGTGTGAGACCGCTGAAGACCAGGTGCACACTTAAACACTGCATTTACACTGCACTGCACTCACACACTCACACTCACCGCGTCTCGATCTCACTCCCGCAGGTACAACGGCGAGGTGGGCGACGTGGTCATCGGCAGAATCACAGAGGTTTGTTTTGTTCAGTGAGAGGTCTGTGGTGGCCGGGGCTCTCTGATGATGTGTGTCTCTAATGTGTGTGTCCAGGTGCAGCAGAAGCGATGGAAGGTCGAGACTAATTCACGTCTGGATTCAGTGCTGCTGCTGTCCTCAGTCAATCTGCCCGGAGGAGAGCTGGTGAGGATATTACACAGCCAGAATGTTATTCTGCTCCGCTGCTTACCAAGACCATATATGAAATATTGACTAGAAATGACTTATTATGTGAGGCAGTTTGGTGTCATCAAACACAGTGATACCTTTGACTAGTCACATTTGTTCTAGTATTTTACTAATTTATTTCTTATACTAGTTGCTACAGCAGGTGTCTTAGTTGAAATGCCCATAGAACCACATCTAAGTGTTCGTAGGAGTCAAAGAGAATGAGATGTTGTTGTTTGTGTCTCAGAGAAGGCGATCTGCGCAGGATGAGCTGGCCATGAGAGACTATCTTCAGGAAGGAGATCTCATCAGTGTATCCTCACATCAGTCATGAAATCATCGTTGACTTGCTTATTACGTGTTCCTGCTCTGATAGTCAGTGATTCATTTCCGATCAGTTACTGTTATTGTTAACTAAAAAAAAGAAAATATTACACATCATTTCAGTAATTGAAATAAATCTGACATTCGATGTAAAGATGACAAACTCAAACTTTAAGGAAAATTTTAAACATTGCCTCGGCAACTACCTGAAATAAAATTAGCTTAAGTTAAGTAGTTTAGGAGTTTAAATTAAACTAAAATTACTGAAACAAAATAAAGCTAAATAGAAATGTTATAAACAAAAACAAATAAAAATGACAAGCATATAAAAAAATAAAGCTGAATAGAAATATTTAAAAATAAAAAAAGGACAAAAGCACACTACAAAAGTACTAAAACTTAAATAAATCTAAATAGAAATCATAACAAAATTTGCTAGAACTACATCTTCAGAATAGAAAATTCACAAACATGATAAAAGCACGTAAAACATGGACTAGAATTAAAATGAAAATTGAAAATATAAAAACAAAAGCTAATATTATTATAGTATATAAATAATCCTAAAATAACAATACTGTTTTTCCAAAGCAATACAATACCTTTTTCATATCTTTCATCAAAATGTGATTCTTGTACCATCTCTCAGATTTGTTTGGTTATCATGTGATTCTCATCGTGCATTGAATGTCTTGTCTGATGTTTGGTCATGACTCTTATTATCTTGACTTTAAAGTGTTTAAAGAGTGTATCAGCATCTCGCTTAAATCAGATTTATTAATATTATAATAATTATTTGCAGCTGTGCTCCTTAACCCCTTTCAAAGGCAGAGGTTCAGTCGATCTTTTCAGATGGCGCTCTCTCTCTGCACACACGCAGTTTAAAGTACGGCAAGGTGAGAATGACGCACATCACTGTATTAAAACGGAGTGTTATGAGCTGAGTGTGAATGACGCTGTGTTTGTTCTGTCAGCTGGGTCAGGGTGTGCTGGTGCTCGTGTCACCGTCCATAGTGAAGAGACAGAAGACTCATTTCCACAATCTGCCGTGCGGCGCCTCCATAATACTGGGCAACAACGGCTATGTGTGGCTGTATCCCACACCGGGACACCAGGACGAGGAGGCCGGAGGATATTACACCAGCATGGAGGTCAGACTTCTGCTGCTGCTCACGAAATCACACGAATAATACAGAGACGAGTACCTAAACACATCATTTCTCTCTCTCAGCCCGTGTCTTTGTCTGATCGGGAGGTGATTTCCAGGCTCAGGAACTGTTTGTTGGCTCTTGCGGCTCATAAGGTTTTGCTGTACGACACAAGCGTGCTTTACTGCTACGAAGCATCTCTTACGCACCAGGTATTATTGATTAGGATTTCTCATCACGTGATGTCTCAGTGAGCTCTACATGCATGTCCATGAAGCATGAAGCTTTGCATCTCACTTTGTTTCCTTGTAGATTAAAGATATCCTGAAGCCAGAGATCATGGAGGAGATCATTCTGGAAACAAGGCAGCGCCTAGTTGAGCATGAAGGATAAACCGCTGACCGTCATCTTATGTTTCATATAAACCCTTATAGTTTAATATGTTGGAATAAACGAGTTTGTCAGAAAACAAGTGCCTTTTATTGCTCCTCGTGCGAACAGAAACCCATCATGCACAGCCTCTGAAACCCAACAGTCAGGCCAATGGTGGTACCAATGCTAAGGTCATGGGTTCGATCCCCAGGGAAAACAAAAACTGATAAAATGTAAAAGTGTACCTTGAATGCAACGTAAGTCACTTTGGATAAAAGCCTCTGCCAAATGCATAAACGTATAAGTGTGTTAAATGAAAAGGTCACCCCAAAAATTTTGAATTTACTGAAAATGTACTTAACCTCAGGCAATGACTTTGCTTCTTTATGGCAACTGATTTGCAGAAATGTAGCATTCCGTCATTTCCTCAAAAATGGGTTCTCTGCAGTGAATGGGTGCCGTCAGAATGAGAGTCCAAACGGCTGATAAAACATCTCAATAATCCACAAGTAATCCACACCACTCCAGTCCATCAATTAACATCTTGTGCTGAAATATGAGTTCATAATCACGCTTCCTGGTCTGAATCAGGAGAGAAATATGCACGGATCAAACACCATTTACAAGCCAAAACCGTTCCAAGCAAATGAAAGAAGGGTGCATTTTAATTTGAGATGTGATGGACTTTTTCACTGGAGGAAGCTTTATTTTCAGCAATTTTCATTTTTGGGTGAACTGTTCCTTTAACACAAATTTGATCTATAAACCACTTCTTATTGTTAGAAACTGTAATGGAAGTTTGTGTATGTGCAGTTATACTAGTGATGAATCTGCACGTGTAATTTCTCAATTTCAGACACTTGTTGCTTGTTGAGTTAGTATAGTGTTAATAATTGAGAGAGTCTCAGTGGTTCGGTCTTGTGCTGCAGTATCAGGCCGCTAGAGGGCGCTAATAGTTACCACACATTAAACACAGTAGCGGAGCGCTTCTGCAACGTGTTTATGAAGTAGATAACATCATCATAATCATCAACTTAAAAATAAATACTTTGTTATACTACTTTTAGTCGGTAGCACACAGTTTAAAACGGCAAAACCAAATTCGTTTGCTTAATTGAAGAAAAAAAGTCAGATACTTTGAGTTAAAAATAATGAGAAATCTGATATTGATGAGCTTTGAGTAAATTAATTGATTTTATAATTGTTTTTAAAGATCTACAAATACAGCCTGGGGGAATTGATAAACAAACAAAATATAGTAATAGTAATAAACATAATACATTTGCAGCTTTCTTAATCTTCTATCTAAAAGTTGTTTTAGTTATTGTTGAAGGAACTGAAGCAATTAAATTTTTCAATTGTAAAAATATACAATTAAGTTTGTATAATCCACATATCAAGAAAGATGGAATTCACTACCTGTTTATATTAGAGAGTGTACAACATTCAGTCTTTTCAGAGAGACAACTTAAAGTATGGCTTAAGGAAAATCAAATATGCGATCGCTGACCAGATGTTTATTTCTATGGAGTGTGATGTAATATTATAGGCTATGTATTGTATTGTTTGTAATGAAGAATTGTAATTTTTAACAGCATCCTGCCCAGGGACTGCAGATGCAAGTTACTACATAAATAAATAAAATGTGCCAAGGACAAGTAGAAATATAAAAATAACCAATAAAACTACAACCGGGTATTAAAAAATATCAAGGAACTGAAACTATTTATTTTTTGCCTAACTGAATGTTAGAAAAAAACAATGAAAAACAAACAAACAAACAAAAAAAACAACAACAACAATTGTCATCATTGTCAAATCATAACAACACCAAACCAGGATCTTTCAGTCCAGAGGATGTGCCAAAGCCATTGTTCTTATTGCTTTTAAGTTTAGGAACTGAAGCGATTTTTTTTTTTTTTTTTAAGTTTTGCTCTGTTTTTTTTATATTATTATTATTATTACTATTTTATTATAATTATTATTATTATTATTATTGAAGGGAGAAACAAGTACTGAACAAATCATAGCATAAAATAATATAGTTTAAGTTGTTCTATCATAATATTTGAAACATATTAATGACTTTTTGTTTTTTTAACAATTTCAAAGAAGACATAAAACAATCAAATTCAACAATAAACAACAATGGGGATGAATTTAAACAAGTTTGCTAATGTATATAACATTTTGCCAGCAATATAAATAAATTAATGTATTCAAGACCTTTGTTAGTTTTGTTTTCATAATACACAATAATATCATTTAATAATAATAATAATATTAAATAATAAATAATATATATATATATATATAAAAGACGTTACTAAATTAAAAATAAAACGACTTCAGGGAAGTCGTGGCCTAATGGTTAGAGAGTCGGACTCCCAATCGAAGGGTTGTGAGTTCGAGTCTCGGGCCGGCAGGAAATGTAGGTGGGGCGAGTGCATGTACAGTTCTCTCTCCACCTTCAACACCACGACTGACGTGCCCTTGAGCAAGGCACCGAACCCCCAACTGCTCCCCGGGCGCCGCAGCATAAATGGCTGCCCACTGCTCCGGGTGTGTGTTCACAGTGTGTGTGTGTGTTCACTGCTCTGTGTGTGTGCACTTCGGATGGGTTAAATGCAGAGCACGAATTCTGAGTATGGGTCACCATACTTGGCTGAATGTCACGTCACTTTCATAAAATTTCCATCCAAAAGAAAAAAATGAGTCACCAGCTCTCTCTCACTTTTAGGAACATAAAGCATTAATATCAGAGTACCTTAATTAATTTTAAAAGGTACTTCTATAGTTTTATTATTAATACAATATTTAAAGGGTAGCAGTCTACTATTATCGATAACAGAGTTAAATTAAATTAAATTAATTATTATTATATTATTATTTAATAACAGAGTTCCAAAAAAAATTTCCTCTTAGTGATATTTTATTTTGTTTTTGAAAAATAGTACAAATATTTTTGTTATTGCATTTTATATCAGTCAGCTCAGCACCATTTAATGTTTTGGTTTTGTCATTATTATAGAGTTATTATAGTAGACTTTTAACAAGCTGAACAAGAGCTTTAATAACAGAATTAAATTCCTTAAATTGGACAGGACAACTGTGGGTTCGCATAGATGGTGCATAAGTTAAAATATTCCCATAATTATCAATCATATTCACGAGGTGATTAATACTCCTGTTAAACCAGTTTCTTGAATCTGAAGCGCTTGTTGGCGGAAGAGCGAGGTGTGTGACGTCACGAGCGCAGCTCGCGTGCGCGAATATGGCGGTTCCTGCGACAACGAACGACTACAAGAAAAGTGCTGAAAGTTATGAAACATGACAAGAATCAACATTAAAAGACCGCGGAAGAGTCCAGCGAATGTTCGGTGAGAAAACGAGCCCGACAGGAGAGACGTAAAGACGGCGCGGAGAGAGTTTACGGTCGCCTGTGGAGCGCGCGCGAGAGAGAGACACGCGGAAGTGACGAGAGACTTTAACAACTCCAACTAAACACTACAAATCAAAGTTACCTGAACTGAGAGTTAAATCGGGTTAAAACTGCGCGAATGCGCATTTGAGTGTTTCTGTTAGGGTTCAGACAGTTACATGACTTATTTCGCAACTATTATTACTTGGGTTTAATTCGCTGAACTCTTCTGAATGCGTTTAATTTGGAGTTATTTACGTCAGTGACGACGATTTCCTCGTTTACAGATGAAGCAGATGTGTAAGAATAACTACTGACTCGTCTAACAATCACTACCTAAGATACACATCAAAAGGTTTAGCATTTATTGGACTGTAACGCATATCCTGCACATCAGGGCTTGTGAACTAATTATTGACGTGTCTGATGGGTCAGTAGTTTGTAAGTGGAGACGATCATATTAATGTGACGTCACTGTGATTGACAGGTCAACACTGCTGTGCACAGAGTTTATGTTTTTAGTGTATTTGCGCTGGAGATTTCAGTGAGGGTGATTGGGACATCCTCATGCATTGATGTTGACCCTAGAAACGGATGTATTGTCCTCTTCGCATTCTGTTGTGTGAGAATGACATTACTCTTAATCCCACGGTGCATTGAAAACACTGCTCTATTACATCTGCTTGTGTGCAGACTGAGCTTTTAAAGCAGTGATCTGCTCTCTGTAGTCAGTCACCCAGCAGTCGATGCATGTCCTGCACAGAATAGCAGACTGGACTGTCCCCGTCTTGCCGTCTTCAGTAACGTCCCGCTCGTCTCTAGCTGCTGGAGTGTGATCCTCATCCGCTGTGTGTCCGGCCGCCGCCTGGCCTTCTGCCCTTATGGGGCAGCAGCCAGGGAAGTTTGTCGGGGACCAGAGGAGGCCGAGTCTGCCGGCGCTGCCCTTCATCAAGGGAGCAGGGAAGAGAGAGACCTCACGGCAGGGAGCGCAGCACTTCAATGTGTTCACCGTCCACGGTGAGTCCAGCTTCATACACTTGAGATGTAATAACCTCATTCACCTACATACACATCATGTGACTGCATGTCTGCAGGCATGTCATTCATAAAGTTCATCCATCCACAGGCTTCTGTCCTTGAATGTGACGATTGACAAGGGCAGCAATTGATAAACCAACATTTTTGCCTGTTTGAGATCAGCAGCGTCACAGCTTCGCTTGTGAAACACTGTCTGTTTTCAGATTTTTTTGTGAATATTGTTAAAAAATATTGTTCTACTTAATGCATACTTGCATAAATAAAAGTAGGGCTGCACAATATTGGAAAAAACTGAGATTTTTATTTTTTGCAGTTTATATACTGTTCTAAAAACAATCTACCAGATGACTTGAATAGCTATATTATGAAAGAATTAATTATTTTAGAGTTAGTGGAATGATTTTGGTGGGAAGTACATCTGCAAAGAAAATAACAATTATTTTCTAAACAAGCTGAAAAGTAACCTAATTTTTACTCAGATTTATGTATGTAGTATGTATTTGTTTATTTATGTATTTTGGAGTATTTAGGCTGAACAATTTGGGAACAACTTGAAGGATTAGGGTGTTCATAAATGGATTCTTTCAGTAACCATTTCACTGTGTATGTATACAAAAAAAAAAAAACTCTTTCCACATGAGTTTTCATAGGCCACATTCCCACTGTTTCTGACCAATTTAATGACCATGCAATTATAATTTTTGTGGTTTAATATTTATATATATATATATATATATATATATATGTGTGTGTGTGTGTGTGTGTGTAGAGCTGGGTAGATTACTTATGAATTGTAATCAGTTACTGATTACAGATTACATGACAAAATTTGTAGTCAGTAATATAATCTCTTAGATTACACATTTTTGGTAACGTAATCTGATTACTTTTGGATTACATTTAGATTACATTTGTGCTAACCCTTATTTGATATCACATAACACTAACTAACTAACACTAGCTTGCTCTATTCTTTTTCTATTCTATCTGTTTTCTTTTTATTTATTATATGATTTAAAAGCCCTTGCTACATGTACTGTGTTTAAGATAACTGAGTCTTGTTATAACACTTGAATATCAATGCTCTTTTGTTGTTTTTGAATTCTTCCATTGTCCTCATTTGTAAGTCGCTTTGGATAAAAGCGTCTGCTAAATGACTAAATGTCAATGTAATTTAATTTATTGAATTAGCCTAAGCTTGTATTATTTTGACAGATACAAAGAAAAAAATATATTCCAAAAAATATATTTAATTCAACAACAAGAGCCACAATTGCTTCTTTTTCAAGTGCAATGTATGGAAAGTTAATAATTAAAAAATACTAACACTAATGTACCTTGCTCAAAACATTTAAGTGCATAGTAAAAATGAGTTAAAGACAAACAATAACAACATTACAAAAATGAATATTAAATAACACAAAACTCACAATAACATTACTAATATATATTTTAAAGACCATTTCTAGGTCAAATATTTCAACTCAAAACACTTGGAAGTGCATAAGGTAGTAACAATGAAGAAAAATCAACATGAAGAACATGAAATTCCCAGCAATAACTTTGCTAGGTCAAAGATTTCCATGGACAGCAAATTAATCTGTGGTAGGCAGAGTTTACACTGAACAGTGACATTTTTCCCATGTCTTTCTTTAAAAATTTAATCATGTCAGTACATCCAGTGATTAAAGGCTGCGTTCCCCTCCATTTTCCTTTATCTTGTTACCGATTTCTTCTGAGCACGATTCTGACACCCCCCCCCTTCAGCCGGAAAAACTCGAAGAATCACGAAGGTATATAAACGCCAGGTTTAATAGGAAAAATATAAACGTTAAAAACAGGAAACTTAGGAGAATCAATGCATTTTGAATGACTTATTACCATTGTGTAAATAATATGTAATCATGTAATCCATAAAAAAGTATGGATTAGTTTGATTACAAGTATTTTAAAAAGTAGTTTACTCTAATTACAAGTACTTGAGTTTTGGAATCTGATTACGTAATCCAGATTACATGTTATCCGTTACTACCCAGCTCTTTGTGTGTGTGTGTGTATAAATAAATAAGAACAATGTCAGTAATTACACTGTAAATTTAGAAAAATTGAGTAATAACAATAATTGTAATTCTTTGTAAAAATATGTCTTAATTTGCAAATGTTTAAACAATAGACCATCATGCTTTTTTATTTTAAAGGGGTTGGTGGCAAATAACAACATGCGTTGCCGTTTTCAGAGTGAAGCTTGGCTCTGTGTTCATTTGCACGCATACAGCTCATGATATCAACATCTCTGAATGGATCGATTCACAGTAAATGAACCAAGACACTGACACGTCGTAATAAAGCATATATTTATTAAAGGGATACTCCATCCCAAAATGAAAATTTTGTCATTAATCACTTACCCCCATGTCATTCCAAACCCATAAAAGCTTTGTTCGTCTTCGGAACACAATTTAAGATATTTTGGATGAAAACCGGTAGGCTTGAGACTGTCCCATAGACTGCCAAATAAATAACAGTGTCAAGGACCAGGAAAGTATGAAAAGCATCATCAGAATAGAATGTTGATTCTTTTAATGGACTATTCTGACGATGCTTTTCATACTTTCCTGAAGGCTCTCAGATTGTGGTGTAGTGGTTAAGGCTATAGCTAAAAGCTTGCTGGGTCAGTCCCTGTTATGTTGGTGACACACAGACGCCTTCATTAGTCGCTGTGTAAGGTCGTGTGCTGAATGACTCTTATGTAGTGATGAGTGCGGACAGATGGATGAAACTGTGGCAGTGCCGCAGTGTTTTCTGCTGTGATTCAAGCCGGATGCGTTCAGACGGTGCAGACATGTAGCGACCTGTCAGTGTGCTGCTGCTGATGTCATCTTGTTATATGAGTGAGTGCTCTGGGACGTGTTTTTACAGTTATTCTCACAATCCTTAAGAGGTTCTGCTGTATTAATGGAGTGATTTGAGCTGATAGTGCAGCTGCGGTTTGTCTCATCCAGTGTTTGTATGGTGTAAGAATAATTGATGTTGGTGACGATCAGATGTCACGTGCTCTTACGGGTCTCCTCTGATTGTGTTTGTCGTTCTGTGGCTGATAGTTTTGATTATTTTATCACAGCATGCTTGATTTCTTCATGCTGTTCCTGCATGGCTGTGTTTGTCGGCCAGTTTAGTACAACTTCACATTCTCTCTGTTTTGTTAAAAAGTTTATTATTTTTAATGAAAAACACAGCAATAGTAAAACAAACTAAGACCAGCTCACGATATATATATTATTAAGTATGCAAATGTTGCTGAACAGGAGCTTTTGCTTTCCACTTTGACACCAAATCATCTACAATATTAATTACATTTAATGACTACAATTTTGATGTAATTTCTAGTGATAAATTAGTATTGTAGTCATTAAATTTAAGCAACACTGTAACTTTTTGTGTTCAGAATTTACAAAATGTATATAATGAGCAAATACATCATAAATTTATCTACCAAACTGCCTTTTTGTCTTATCCCAAATCACTACGGTACATTTATAATAAGTGTTTATTTTTGGACTATTGTAGCCTGTTCGAGGCGTCACCACGGCGGAGTAACACATACCTGTGTGAATCGCCAAAGACATAAAGAAAAGCAGCTCCGGTTTGAATGTTCTTCCGCAGGATGCATGCAGGTCTGTTTATTAACCGCTAGAGCACCAAAATTTACATAGTGTTGCTTTAAATTAGTACTGTAAAGTGTGTGTGTGTGTGTGTGTGTGTGTGACCTGTTCTGTCCAAACAAATCACAATAAAAAATGAAAAAAACAAAATCTTTTTATTTTCACAATCTTAGAAACTACCAAAAAATTGACTGAGCTACACCCGTTTGAAATTGATAGTCAGCAAAGTCAATTTTGAGAAAAATCAAGTTAAAGCAAAATCACATAGCAATATTGTGTCCTTTCCTCCACTTCTTTTCTTAATAATAATTACTACATTAATAATCACAATACAGCTATTTTTATTTGCATTGTTGTTCTAAATTTTAATAACAAAGATAAAATAAAAATAGCTATATTGAGCCCTTTGAAGCTGCACTGATACTGTTATTTTGACCTTCAACCGTTTGGTAGCCATTGAAGTTCACTATTAGGAGAATAATCCTGGGATGTTTTCATCAAAAACCTTAATTTCTTTTCGACTGAAGAAAGAAAGACCTAAACAACCTTGGATGACATGGGGGTGAGTAAATTATCAGGAAATTTTCATTTGAAATTGAACTAATCCTTTAAGAGGAAAATGACATGAAATTACCATTATATCCAGTAGATGGCAGCAGAGGATCACCCATTAGCTCAGTTACCATTTCAACTCCCTAGTTTTTTTTTTTTTCAATCTTTTGGAATTATTATAAAATGCCTTTTCAGCTTTCAGTTTGGGTTTTTAACATCACATTTCACTGGTGCAGACTTCATCAAGGATTCTCTGAATATTCACAAAGCTGGAATGCTGAGCTTTACAACTAAACCAAACTTGTGCTGAGGGAAAGCACCAGCCTTCAAGAAGCAAGCAGAGAAAAGCTACATCTCTCAGAAAACATACTAATAAAGATAATTTTAGATGTTTAATTTCTATTTGGAGCATTGGGATTGCTAGATGAGGGCTTAATGAACTAATTTTTGTGAAAACCTCAAATTCGACCAAATTCGACATTTTTCTCGTAACTTTTTTGCCTGTAGCTCAAAATGATGTGTTTATGTATGTATATCTAGGGGACAACACAATTCTTAAAATAATAGTGAACCGTTCGGTAGGACAATCACGTTTTTTTTAACACTTTTTTTCTGTCCGTTTTATTTCTCTGTTTATGTGTACCTGTGAGTCTACGCTCTGAGATAAGGAAACACCTCCCCGCTTATAACATGCATTTGAAAAAGCAACACACACCAAACATCTTTTGTAATGACAGTGTTTCTAAGTCTGTCGTCGAGCAAAAGAGAACATTAAAACATATTTTTACTATGCAACATCAGTGGCTTTTTATGACAGAAGGAGGCAGAAAATATATTCTATACCAGCGTTTCCCAACCTTTTTTCCTCGCCACAAGGATGCGCTGTTTTATTTAAAATCAAAGCTAAATACATGTAGAAACAGTGCATCCTTGTGGCGTGGATGACAGAGAAGAGCATACACAGCATACGGTGATATGGAGAGAGACAGAGGAGACCGTTGACAAAGGAATTATTGAATAAAGTATTATTTTATATAACTTATTTTTGTTTTCTTTGCTTACAAAAAGTGTTCCCGTCGCTTCATATAACCCAGATTGCACGTCTGATGGCAGATTTTATATTCTGATGATGACTTTCATGTCTTTTCTGGACCTTGACACTGTTATTTACTTGGCAGTCTCAAGCCTCCAGGTTTTCATCCAAAATATCTTAAATTGTGTTCCAAAGACGAACAGAGCTGTTATGGGTTTGGAAAGACATGGTACAGGCAGGTGTACACGGTGCGTTTTTTGCTGTCGTATGAGCTCGCAGGCGTTTTTTTTCTCTCGGGAGAAAATCGCACTCGTTGCCTTCTCATGGTTGCAGCTCGTACCGTGTGAGAATAATTACGGGCCGATCCGAGAATGTTACAAGGACGTCCCAACCTCACGATAATTTTCAAACTTGTCAAAAAAAATCGGACTTCAGGTTTCAATTCGTGGCATATGTGCGGTTGAACCAGACAATTTGGCGATCCATCTGAAGTTGACCAATCAGAAGATGACAAAAAACACATACTATGTATTTAAATAGTCTATATAGTAATTGTAGTTTAATTATACAGCTCTATTTTTTATTTGTTATTTCGAATTGTGCCAAATTTGCTGTTCAGCTTTATGAATGAATACAGGCTACCTGTTGTATTTCCTGCAAAACTATCAGAAATTCAGAAATATCCTTCTCACCTCCAGTTGTTTATGAAGGACAGAAAGTCCATGCTTTTCTCTTCTTTTCAGTCATTCTCTTTGCCATGTATTCGTTTCTTTTTTTGGACGTCACAAGCCATAGCTGCCACAAAGAAAACTATTTCATCCTCAGAATCCATATTTTTATGAATGGCATGAAAATGCTTACATCAGAGTTTGTAAAATAAAGTGAAAGTCGTGACATTTGCCAAGTGTGGTAACCCATACTCGGAATTGGTGCTCTGCATTTAACCCATCCAAGTGCACACACACAGCAGTGAGAAGTGAACACACCCGTGAACACACACCCGGAGCAGTGGGCAGCTATATCCAGCGCCCGGGGAGCAACCGGGGGTTCAGTGCCTTGCTCAAGGGCACTTCAGCCATGGGTATTTAGGGTGGAAGAGAGCGCTGTTCATCGTAGTAAATTTGTGTTGTGTGTGACTGCCTCCGTACGATTTTCGGATAAACTAAATCATGACGTGTGTGAGGGCTCATGACGTTCCGACCTTCAGAATCGCACCATGTACGCCCGCCTTTAGTGATTAATGACAAAATTTTCATTTTAGCCTGGAGTATCCCTGTAAAGAACACTTTAAATACTTCAATGCTACTGTAAAAACTACTAGCCTAACTAAGAAAATTCATGCATTATAATGGACAGGTAAACAGTCAGTAATAAAATAAGAACAAACACAAATTACAAGCACAGATAAATACAACAGAACAATTTCATAAATAAAAGGTCTAACAGTAGTATTTAGGCCTAGAAATGTAATAATTAGTAATTAAATAAATAAATAATAATTAAATAAATAATAACACTGCATAGCTGGGCGGTATGACGGTTTATATCGTCTGAACATTTGACTGCAGTATATATACAAATGGAGAAACACTGCACAAAGATAGTCAGAAGGCTTTTCAATCTACAAATCATCATCATTTACCATGGATCTACTGTAGTAATATTACCTGGTAAAAACATGGTATTGTAGCATAAATGTGGGATTTTCATATCAAATATATTATATTATTAATATATACCTGCAATGTATTAAAGGAGTAATGAAATTTAATTACAATATTTTTTGTGATTAATCTGTTATGTTTTTGCATTTGTACTAAATGTATTTAGATTTTCATACAAATACCTAGAAACCGTATAGTTGTATTTTACCATGGTATTGAGGGGCTGTATGCATGGTTATCATGATCTAAATGTATGCTACTTTGGGTCATCAAATGAACTTTGGTATTATTTGTACTCTTGGTACTTTCCGCCCACGTCCACTTTGGGTTGACCCCACTTGCACCACGGCTCATATCAAATCTGACCATGCATGCATTTGATTTGTTGAAAATAATGCGTGAAACAGACCTATTGGCTTCCCACATTACAACAATAATGATCAAAAAATGTGGACAAACAACACGGAATGCCATATGCACGCTAGTATACCAGAAATTTATGCCTTCATCACCCAGGTGTTGAAAGTGTGAGACATGAACAGCACACACCATCTGTCTTTAAACTAAACTGTCTTAAGTGAACGTAAACAGTTGAGAAAGGCAATGCATGTGTACCAGTATCAGTGTACTAGATCTGTGAATTATGTCTTAAAAGAATAGCAGTCTATTCCTGCTGTTTTTAATGTTAAACAACAAAAGACAAGGAAATCACTCACTGCTCTTGATTGAATAGCTTTTGTAATTGAATAGCTTTTTGTAATTGTATATATTTGTGCTGTTGCATTTAGTTTGATTATTTGTTACTGTTTTCTTTATTTTTATTTGACCATAGTTCTTTTTTCCCTGAACATACTACATACCAAACCATGACCCTAAAACTGTGAACGGAACCGTTACACCCAGCTAATTATGACCACTGACAGGTGAAGTGAATAACACTCCTGAACCAAATCTTAAGACCGGGGGAAACATTACAAGTATTTGCATTTGCAACCAGGTTGTAAGTACTGTTTCAAAATGTCAAAAGAAGAAACAGGAGCAAGAGACAAAAAATAGAGAGTAAACAATTTATTGAACACTATATTTAAACTCAAACAGGCTGTTCGTCAGTTGATCAAAAGTTTAAGATCATAGCCTTAAAAAGTTACAATCGCCGCAAAAATATGACTTTTATGTCATCGTCCTTCAGGCAGTCACACTGTCATGCAATAGTGTATAAGGCAGCAAGTGAACATTTTGTCCTCAAAGTTTATAAGCAAAAAAAAATAAAAAAATCATAAACAATAAAGATATAATAAAGATTGACAAATTCCAAATTGTGATGGTTAGACAACTGGGTCAGAGCATCTCCAAAACTGCAGCTCTTGTGGGGTGTCCCTGGTCTGCAGTGGTAAGTATCTATCAAAAGTGGTCCAAGGAAGGAGCAGTGTTGAACCGGCAAAAGGGTCATGGGCGGCCAAGGCTTATTGATGCACGTGGGGAGAGAAGGCTGGCCCGTGTGGTCCGATCTAACAGATGAGCTACTGTAGCTCAAATTGCTCAAGAAGTTAAAGGGATAATTCACCCAAAAATTAAAATTTGATGTTTATCTGCTTACCCCCAGGGCATCCAAGATGTAGGTGACTTTGTTTCTACAGTAGAACACAAACTTTTAGACTTGAAACTAACCACTGGTTACAATAAAAATATCAGAAAGATTTTTTGTATCGGTTCAGATTGTTCACAGTTCAGTTTGGTTCATGGTTTTAGGGTCACGGTTCGGTATGTGCTATTTTCATGGAAAAAATGACTGGTCAAATAAAAATAAAGAAAGCAATAAATAATCAAACTAAAATGCAACAGCACAAATAATACAATAGAGCAAAGATACAAATAAAATATATTTGTATAATAAAACTTTTTCAGGTGTTTAACAGTAATTTTCAGGTACAGAAATTCAAAAGTAAACAAATGTAAAATAGCACATTTCATGCACACAGTGCATATTTCACTGTATGAATTAAAGACCAATCCTTGTTGAAGTTACAAAAGCTATTCAGTCAAGAGCAGTGAGTGATTTCCTTGTCTTTTGTTGTTTAACATTAAAAACACAGACAGCAGGAATAGACTGCTATTCCTTTAAAACATAATTCACAGATCCAGTACACTGATACTGATACACATGCGTTGTCTGTCTTGAATTTCTGACGGGGCTGGACCACAGTACGTACCAAGAGTACCACAATATGTATTGTCGTGGTGTATTGTGGTTTTTCAGTTCAGTTTAAATATCATTACACCCCTAATTCTTGGTGTGAATGGCCCTTTAGACCTCATGCCTTATAGTCACATTTATCATATTAGAGCTGGGTGATGATATAGTTACATTTTGCAAAGATACAAACAATCAAGCAGTTGACATTTGATAGTGTATATTGCTTTTCATGCACATACTGTTTGTGGATAAAGGTGAACATACTTATATATTCAACTTTATATAAAAAACTGGGTGAAAATTACATTTTTCTATGAAATATATTAAGTATTTGATAATTGCTATATGGTATTACTTCATGTGATTATACTGTAGCAGATAACTTTGGATTTTGATCATTCATCCATACTTACCTAAAAGAAAGTATATAAAGTTTTACTTGAGGATCAAAAGGTTGCTTTATCTTCTATACCATTTAGCCTTACAAATATTATTATATAAGTGGCACTGGCATGACCACTGCGTTGTTCAACTCATAAGCTCTGCAATGAAATGGCAAACGAAATTAAAAAAGAATAACGAAACTGCTCTACTCGTTTGAACTATGCAGCGCTTCAAGTGTAAATCCTGGTTTATACTCGCCGCGTTAGCACAAGCGCGAAGATGCACGCAGCAAAAATTACACGACTATTGAGGAAATGATGGATGGTTTTTAAGCTAAAGAAAAGTAAAAGACTGCTTCTTAAACCAGAGAAGGTGAACATGTTGGTATTCTTATGTGGAAAAAACATGCAAGCACTTTCTGTCACCGACAGCAAGTTTAATTTTACTTTTCTTTTTGTTTCATTTTGAAAAGCTTGTTATCTTTGCTGTTGACCTGACGTTACGCTGAGGCTCTCTTTTATTTAATTTTTTTATTTGATTCCTCAGTGCTTGCTAAATGTTCTGTAATTTATTAATTGGTATATAATAGCCTACAGCCTGGTGTATGCCATGCCTCATTTTATTTGTTTTTGTTAATAAACGTTTTGTAAGCTAGTTGTATTTTCATTGTATCTTTTATTGTTGTTGTGCTTTTTAATTAAGAATTACAATGAATCCATCTTTTGTTTTAGTATTAAAAAGTGAAAGGTGTGTAGATGTAAGCAAAACAGACAGTTATGTTTTCTTGTGAAATGTGACAAGACAACAAATTCGACTTATAACACAGCAAAAGGGGAACTCCCGTTCACAAAATTCAAATCACAAATAATACTACTGATGAAAAAGAACGGGTTGAATGTAAACCACTTTCGTTTCCATACAACTATAAACTATGATAAAAGTTAATCAGCATGCATTGATTAATCCCTTTTTGTTGTGCAAAAAATTAAATAATAATAATAAAAGTAAAATATTGCGACTAAATCATGTGCTTGTGCAACTAACTGAAAAAGTAGATGCAAAAGTGACCAGTGGGAAGAATGAGTCTGGAGCCCTGAAATAAATCAGACTCTTCCCTCAACAAAATCTGTTCAGAAGAGATGTGTTTGTGACACATTACTATCAGGTGTAAACGGCGAAGTGTCTTTCCTGAACAGTTGTGATGGATCAATCGAGCCAGATGTTAACAGCAGCAGTATTCAGGGCCAGAGATGCTTCGGCTCAGTTATAGGGCTGAAATGATTAGTCGACATTATCGACAACATCCACAATAAGAAAATTGTCGACAAATATTTTTGATGTCGAGTAGTTGTTTGATCTCATATCACCTAATGTAAGATCCTGCAATAATGCAGTTTGACCAGTGTGGCCCTGTAGCGGCTGTAATTCAGCCCTCCTGGATGCAATTCAAGAGAAGACACAGTGCTTCAGTTGGTCCGGTTCTTTTCCACAAACTGGTTCTTTCGGACAGTTTGTTTCAATGAACCGGTTCAAAAAAACAGTTAATCGGTTCTTTTATGCCCTAATGTAATGACGTCATTCGCAATGACGTAGTGACATCAAGTCTATCATCCCGGCCTGGGATGAAAATACACATTCAAATATATAAAGTCAGTAATCATAACTTCGGTCAGGTACAACATAATCATGATCTGAAATGTTTATTATTATTGCTTGGCCCTAATCCTCTTCCATATTTATTGTGTTTCTTACTCATATGACTTACAAAAAGAGATGTTAGGCAGAATGATATGTCATTAACCCTAACCCTAACCCTTTGTTTGCCAAAATATATTTATTTGTATAAATTAATTACGTAATTACAATTATGACTTTCAAATGCTGAAGTGACAACCTTAATTTATTTGTTAGAGGATGTATTATACAATATTTTAACTTATTGCAAAAGCTGAATAATCAAATGTGTACTGATTAATCAGTGAAATGATCTGTGATTAGTCGATTAATCGCTCGAATAATCGTCAATTAATCGATTATCAAAATAATCATTTGTTGCAGCCCTAATGTTATTAACTTTACCTTAGCTGTGTCAAATACTAAAAACAGAAATCAGGTTGATTATTTCTCTAGATATGGTAACTGTTGATGTTAATTCTGCAGCTGGTCATCCTGATGCAAATAGCTGCTCTGCTGGAGTCTGAACTGGGTCAGATGGGTGTTGGGCTAAAGAGTGACTGATGTGTGTGTGTGAGTGAGAGAGAGATTTGAGAGTGACGTCAAGCCTGTTGTGATTTCCCAGCGGCCTGTACACCTGGATCATGTTTCCGTTCCTGCGCTAATGCTGAAACCCTGCAGACGTCCACATTTAACTAACTGTTTTGCATTAAAATAAATGCTTGAAAAGATTGTCACGCAAAGCACTACAGGCTCTCATTCACTCGTGCGCTGCAGTTTGGACAGAGTGTTTTTAATGATGGTGAGGGATGGTGTACGTCAGCTAACTGAGAGTGGATTATATAAATGATTCTCTATGAGCTCATCTCTGAGCAATGTGCTTCATGTTTCTAAATCTGTCACCTCCCCCTCTTTCACAAAACCTGCCTCTCCAGCCCTTGCTTTTGTCTGCGCAGATCAGAAAACCCTTTCAGCATTCAGTTATTAGAGCTGTTTAAGTATCTCATCACCAGCACTAGTGCTCATCAAGGATAAAACATTGAAACTGATTCTCAAAGTCGAGTGTGTAAATGCAGCATTTGTGCTCCAGACATGAATGATACCTCAAATCATGTATGTTGAACAACAGACAGGTAAAAAAACACATAGAGCAAAGGACTCAAAGCGTTAGGAGAACCAACATAATTTTAGGAGCACCCACAGAATATTGAGCACCACAGCTGCCAACTGAGCGCAAACTCACATCCACCACACACCTGTCCTGGCATTTCTTGTTAGTGATGCACGATCTTGACTTTTCAAGAATGATTTTGATTGCTGATGTTTTACAAGCAAATGTGCTGATTTTTTTAAATATTTCTTTTATTTTAATTTTTTTTAAGCAAGAGACAAGAAAGAATGAAAATATGAGTACATGAACAAGGTCACTCACACAAATGCTCTCAAATATATTTTGAGATCAAGATTCAATTTCGGGATCATATGCGACCAAAACGGGCACAGTTTCGAGCCCTGGAGCACACCTAGCAACCAGCTAGCAATGCCTTAGCAACTGCCTACAACAACTTATAAACCACAAAAAATACACTCTGAACACCCTAGCACTTGCATAGAGGGTCTTAAGTCTTAATTCCCTCTTCCACAAGTTAAAACATTAAAAGTTTTTTAAAGAAAGTTTTTAATTCATAAAGGCATTACATTAAATATTTCATGCATCTTCCCAAGTATTTGTTTTCCAATACAAATATCTAACGTCCTTCAATCAAGATACATTTACTTGAGGTGCAAACTGAACATTCCCTATTTTCTGAGAAACTGAACAAACATAAGTGAATATATGTTTAAAACAACAACAACTAAAATCTCTCAGTGGGGATTAAAAACTTTCAAGTCCAAGTCTGAGTCCAAATAAATGCTACTGTTTGTCAGTATCTTAACCTTGCTTTGCAACTAGAAAAAGGCAATGTAAATTTAAATGTAAAAAAAGCAAACCTCTATTGTCATTTTGTTTTTTTGATTTCACATCATCTCATAATTAGTGTACTGCTCGGCAAACTTAGTCATGTAACAGAAGTTATGTCAGACTTGATTTATGTTTTATGTATTTTGACACATTTCAGAGTGTAACAGCTTTTAGATTGTGAATAATTGTATGGAGGGACTTGTCTTTATACAACATTATACAGTAAATGTATTAGGGATGCACCGGTTGACCGGCCATAAATCGGAACCGGCCAGTTTTTGCTTAAAATACGCGATCGGCAATCGGCCGGTTTTTGGTCTTTTTTCAGCCGATTTTTCCGGAAGTGCGCCCGCGTGCACAGACTACATTGTAATAATTCGTTATAATGTCATTTGTGTGGAAGTATTTCGAAATCTGTGCGTAGGACACGGGCAGCCGTTCAGCACTGGAAGTGCAGAGCTACATGTCTGAGGCACAGATAGCAGGAAGTGAACCGCCGCTGATGTACTGGCGCACAAATAAGAGCCCCTTCTACTGTGCTCACTGAAGCTGCACGAGCGTACTGTACCTGCACAAGTGGAGATAGTGAAGGGATGTTCAGCTCAACTTCTCGCGTGTTGGATGAGAAACGAAACGGACTAAACTGTGACAAAACTGAAATGCGTTTTTTTTTGTAAAGTAGAACTTGCATACACGTTTGAAAAGACAGAAGTAAACGTTAGTTCTGCATAGGATGATTATTTTTATTGAACCGTAAAATTACATTGACTTAATTTGATTTAAAAATCACCTGCTGTAGCACACTGAAAAAAAGTGTTTCATTCATCCAATTAAATTTTTTTTTAGGGTAATGATTCACATCTATATTTTTTAAACTTAAGCCAGTCGTTATTTATTTTTCATTGGCTCAAGTAAAAAAATACAGTTGTGAATCATTACCCTATTTTTTTTTTTAAATTGGACGAATGAAACACTTTGCATTTTTGTTTTATTCGCACCAACATGATTTTAACATTTTGGAATAATTTATTTATATACCATACTTTTATTTAGTCTCACTGGTAAATACCTTTTTTTATTATTTAAAACCAAATTTAAAAACTAAAACAAATACTGAATGCTGATTAAGAAACATCTTATTGAATGTGTGTTGATTGTGTTGTTTGGATTGAAGAAGTATGCAGTTGTTGCCTTTAATTTCACATGGTTACAGTTAATCTTTTCATTTAAGGCCAGTTCTATGTCGTTTTAACCCAATTCAAAAACAAAAGCTAAATGCTGATGTCTGTACCATCTATGTTTGTATTGAATGTAGGCTACTTACTGTGCAGTCACTGCCGTTAATTTCAGATGGTTCCGGTTATTTTTTTCAATAGCCAAAAGCCAGTTTGGCCTATTAAATACCAAATAAACATCTTGTTTATGTATATTTTCCTTCTTTCTTTTTTGTTGCTTAAAGAAAAAAAAGAATCGGAAATCGGTCTTGGAATCGGCCAGTTTGCTTGAAAAAAATCGGTATCGGAATCGGCCATGAAAAATCATGATCGGTGCATCCCTAAAATGTATAAATTCTAGCTTGGTGGTGGTGACAGGGGTAGTTTGGTGAATGGGACCTGAAGAGCAGAAAATGCACCTCTTATCTCTGTTTGTGACTGTGTGTGTTTTGTGTGGGTTTCATATGACGAATGGTTAGACCTTGTTCAGGGTAGACGGCATTTTGAACTACTTCATGGATGAAAATGAAGCTGTGAGGGATAAACCTAGTCTTTACAATGGCTCACTGTATAAAAACACATGTATTTTCCATAAATCACAGCCAACTCACAACCGTTTTATTTTTGTATGCATTTATAGTTAAGAAATTACATTATGTAAGGAATAATTGATGACCGGCTGTTGAATTATTAGAAAAAATGCACACCCAAGGTGGTTTTTGATCCATAAAAACTACTTCCGCAACGATGTTTGAAACATTCTTTTTCTTTGAAGCTAGAAGCTCCCACCATGTTTAAAAAAAATAATTTCAATACAACAGCAAAAACTAATACTAAACTAATGTAAGTAAAATGTTCTAATGTCTACTGAACGCAAGTAAGCAGTAATTATTAATTAGAAGCAAAAGGATAAATAAATATTTTAATCAAAAATACAAATTAATTAGGTTTTTTTTATTTTTTATTTTTTTAGTTTTTCAGATAGGTCTGTATAGTAAAGGCTACTACACAAATAGCCTACTTCAGACATTTAATGAAGTAATAAAGGTTAAAAAAAACCACTGCACAATCTTCACTGTATACATTAAATAAAAAGGATTCTTAAAGTTACTAAAGTTAGTCAGATAAGAGCAGTGAGTGATTTTTCTCTTTTTCTTTTGTTGTTTGATTAACGTCAGCAGGTTATCAGTCAAGACCTGACATGCGGATCAAATATTTTGACACATCTGTATTTCTCCCAACTGTTCAGGTTCACTTAAAGGGGTCATGACTTGTTTTTTGTTTTTTATTTTTTATTTATTTAATTATGTTCCCTGAGGTGTAATTATAAAATGACTAAAGTTTTTTGGATGAAAAACATTCAAATTTCAGTGATTTATGACCCTGTTTCTCATCCTGTTTGGGGGTGTTTTCCCTTTAAGAGGTCAGTGTAACCACCCACTTTAATGATTGGCTAACATCCATTACCACCATTACCATTGTAAAAACATTTTTTAAAGAACAGCTTTTACAGTTTTTCCTGGGTCCAGAACAGTTGGCACGGCCTAATATTTGAGCGTTTTTTTGTTTGTTTGTTTTTTAGGGTTATATTATAAATGCTAGAGTCCAAGTACCTCAACTCTATTTAAAACCTTTGAATTAGGTTGATTTGTCTGAGTCTACTGACAGATATGTTCTTGTTTTAATCAAACTCACTTTATTTTGGTCAATTTCACAGAAAACAAGACATGTCATTTTATTTAAGTAAATATATCTTGATTCAAGAATCTCTAGACATTTATGCTGAAAAACAAGACATGCATTAAAATGATTTTAAAAAGCAATGGAGATCTATTAGATGTTTTAAAATTTTGAAGCATTGTTAATACAAGACATTTGCATTTAGAGACAATAGGGCCTTTCGCACCACGGGAACCTTTTCATAGGACCAAAACTAATTGTGGAGCTACCCACTTTTTGGCATTTCCACACCGCCGGAACTGGGTGCGATTTTAGTACCGGACTGCCTTTTTCGAGAACCAAATTAGTTCCTACTCCGGAGCAGGGTCTTACCAGCACAACTGGTACTACCCGTGACGTAAGTAGACATTGATTGGCCAAACGCGTATGAAAACACCCTCACCCACCATGATTTAAGACTCTGTGTAAACATACTGTAAACATTGTCAACTTATTTCGCAAGTATGATGAACAGCGATAGTTGGAGATTCTTAGTCCTCCTTTCCGTTCTTTCAATCGCTTTACGTGTACGTCGACATTCCATGTCCATTATTGTGAAACCCGTGAGACACAACAAAACACAGCTCCGATCACAGCGTCCTCCATCCTCCTGTTGTTAACATTGTTCTTCTTTGTTTCTGTTGTTGAACGCCACACACAAATGATGTCGCTGTCGACCGGCACTTCTTAGTACACACTGTCAGTGTAAATGCAACCTTTTAAATGGTACTGGGAAATAGTTTGCGCAAAATCATCCCAGTACTTTAGTACTGTACATTTAGTTCTGGAACTAAAGCGGTACGAAAGGCCCTAATGTTGACACATTGTGTTCCATTTAATTTATTCCATAAAAAGTCTTAATTTTACCTTCATAAAACCTGCAGAAATACTTCATATTGCTGCATCCTAACCACCACTGTGAATGAAGCAACTGCACAGCAAAGCAAGTTTTAAACTTCTTATAAGTTTTTTGTAAAAAAGCGGCATTTATTACACAGAGCCGTAGTTCACTGTCAAGCTACACAAAATTGCATTCAAAATCAGTAGTGAATCGTTTTTGTGTAGCTTGTCAGTGAACTATGGCTCTGTGTTGTAAATCCCGCTCCACTGCGCTCAAATACTCTGATCGTAACGCACGTGCTGGAGATTAACTACTAATCACAGTAGCGGCTTTATTGATGAGATGCGTATGAGAATCGCATTTGATTTTTTGCTCAGCCCTAGTGTAGAGTAAGGTTTTCAGTTCAGTTGGTCAGCACAGTGAATTCACGTGAACCTCTTGATCCCATTGCAAAATCTGCATGGGGAAATCTTCCACCTTTGTGCAGAATTCCAGATCACATGGATTACTGTTAAAATGACTAGATTTTGCCTGCAAAAATTTGCTGAACAACATTAAATGTGACCTTATCACAGACCGGAATTTGTGTAGTTGTCAAGAGTCGAAAAGGATTAAACTAGTTTAACACAAAGTTATTTCATTCAGAAGCGCTTTAGCTGACGATTTGTCAGACCGCAGAGAAAAAAGGCACGATTAGTGAAGCATATTTCTATATCAGAAGAGCTGTTTCTCTTTAGATGTCAATGGCTTTAAGTGGTTTAGTTCTTTGGTACAGGGACCTTCTCCTTTGTGTCTAAAATGAGTCGAGTGTTGATGTTAATGGAGCAGAGCATTAGACTCGTGTTGACGTCTGTGTGGTATGGATCATTTCAGACCTCTGCTGGGTTTTCTTCTTTCTAGCTGGACTGCATCAGCACAACCATATCAGCCGTTGTCTCATTCTTGTGACTGGAAAGTTCAGAGACTCTTTCATATTTGCTGGCTGCCATGTTATTGGACTTCAGAGCAGCCCAGGTTCCCGTCTGTCTGGAGACACCAATGGAGAGGCTCAGAGACTCGTGATGTCAGTCCCAGAGAAATGCTAATGCCCTTTGCCACACACTCACAGTGTCCTCCGGGCCAATGGGTTCGTATCTGAGCTCACTCTCATTAGCCATTTCCCACATGTTGCTCCAGTACTCATTCAAGAACTATCTGGAACACTTTAGGGCTTCAAAGGTTTGGCCAATCAGAGGCTTTTAAGTCAGAATCCACTTTATAGGCCACAATCATTTCACTATAACAAAGTATAAACACAATGTAAAGACCTTTAATCTTAATATAAACAGTGATTCTGTCTACTCTGTCTACCGTTTTCTCTTGCTGACATTCCCACATGTGCTGCAGAGACGGGGTGGATATTTCACAGACAAAGACAGAGCGTGACACTGTGGGCGCTTCAGTCGCTACTGTGAAATGTATTAGGAGCACGTGTGCGAATAAAGCAAAATCCCTTCAGGTGATTTTTCTTAAATTTAATGTCATAAAAAGTCTTCAATACATTAAATAAATAAATTAAAATATTGTTAAAAATCACACATTGTTTTTTTTTGTCGAATGTAGTAGAACATTTTTGTGCAATGGGTAATAGGAGGATTTTCCACCCGGCTACTACCGCAAATATATTTCAAACCTGTGTGACTGATGCCTTATTCTATTTATGACATACTGAAACTAGGTCTGCAACAAATGATTATTTTATTTATTTATTAATCTAGCGATTAATCAATTAATCGGTTTCACTTTCAATGATTAATCAGCAGGCTTTGATTTTGTTTAGATACTGAGTTATACATATTCGTATACATATAGAGCTGCTTTATAGCATAAAATCAAGTTGTAATCTACCTAAAAGCAACACTTGATGGATTTTCATGTTTTATACTGTAAAGCTGCTTGCTCTAAAGCAATCTATTGCATAAAGTGTTATATAAATATATATGGCATGACTTGAGTGCCGATTGCAGAGCTGCTGTAAACATCCACACCAGATGCTTTCTTAACTGCTGTTTTCCCACACCATCATGTTTGTTGTGTGTTTATTTCATTATTGAGAGGAGAGCAGCATCAGGATGTTTGGAAACAGTAAACTGCTGCTTATGTATATGTAGAACTGCTTTTTACCCCTAACTGAAGAACCTCAGTATATTGGGTATGACAGAATTTTTTTGTTTGTTTGTTTGTAATTTTGTAAAACTTTCCCACATTCTACTGTTTCATATGGTGGCTGAGAGAGCTCAGTGCACTGCAAATAAAAAATAAATTAAAAAAAATTAAGAAACCATCTTCAAATTAGGAAACCAAATTAGGAAACCATCTTCATCAATTTGACAACACACCCTGCAAATTCTCACAACACAAACAAAAACAGAAATGCGCTTCAACTTCTCACAACACAATTCTCACAACAATGTGCATTTGTTTGTGCTGTGAGTAATTGCAGTGGGTTTCTGCATTTGGTTGTGTTGTGAATTTTGCAGCCTGTTTCTGCATTTGTTTGTGTTGTGACTAATTGCATTGCGTTTCTGCATTTGGTTGTGTTGTGAGTATTTGCAGCGCATGTGTTGTCGCATTGATGAAGAGGTTTTCTTAATTTGCAGGTGTTTTCCTATTTGCATGTGTTTTTTTCATTTGTAGCGCGTTGAGCTCCCTTGGCCACTGTAGGTTCAGCTTCATTTGCACTTCTCATTTGCATGTCATCTTCTTTTGGACTGCAGCTGGGAGGACTGAATTACAGTCTTGCGTTACAGTGCTACACTGGTCAAAATGTGTTATTGCAGGCCCTTACATTAGGTCATGTAATGGCACTTTTACACTGCATGGTACCGCATGGGGGGGCGGGGGGGTTCCACTGTGTACAGTACCTGGTACTTTTTTCAGTTCCACCTCGGCTGAGGTTCCATGTGAGCCGTTCCGTTACCAAAATGTGACGTGTAAACCCTGCTGATCACTGATTAGCTGGAGAGAATCGTCACTACCTGCGGCATTGAACTTGCGACACTAGACCTGCTTGATTAAAATCAGCACAGCCAGCGATGATTGAACGCATTATGTTTTTGAACGAACGCAACAGTTTTGAATGAGCGCACCTTTTTAAACAACAAAATAATAATTTTGTGGTCTGTTGAGGAAGTACAGACGTTCCTCTCGTTAATAGCGGAGAAGCGGATCCAGAGAGAGCTTGATGGGATGACACGGAATGTAACAGTTTTTCAGGAGGTCACTCAGCACTGCAATAGAGGTGGCGCAACTATAATGACATGTCTATAATACCGCCCACTCTAAAGTTGTACTAAACTGCAGTAGAAACGCAAACCGAGCCGAACCGTACCATGCAGTGGAAAAGCGCCACAAGATCAAGTGACTATTCGACAACAAAAATATGTAGACAATTTCAACTCTGTGTAGTATAGACAAAATGGATACTTTTAAGTCTTCAGTTTGGACGTTGTTTGGAGGACAGCACTGTGCCGGATGTGGAATACATTTTTTTTAAGCCAAATTTTATTTTGCAATAAGCTAGTGTAGTGCAATACTCAAAGCAATTCATAGTATTAATGTATTGTAAGTTGTTTCAAATTCATAAAGAATCACAAGTAATACAAACAACAACAAAAAAAAATAAAAAATAAAACTTGTACATAAAAAAAAAGAAATTTACTTTTGGTACTTAAGTGCTTTTAAAAGCAAGTACTTTTACTTTTGTACTTTTATTTAAATACAAACTTTCACTTGTACTGGAGTAATATTTGACCAGCAATATCTGTACTTTCACTTTCAAAGTAATGGAGTTGTTTACTTTGTCCACCTCTGGTTGCAGCCCTAGATCAAATTGTGTGTATTTACCTGTTGTGAATCTGGTGGAAGATTTTTGTGAATAGTTTGGATGAATAATCCACAGAAGTATTAGTAAATGAGACCCAGTGTCCGTAATCGTGTCTTAATATTTACCATGATATTTTTGAGCATTAAAAGCAGACTTTAAAGTGCAGGTGAAGATATTTGTGATTAATTCATGCTAACTGTTTGGCAGGAATAAACCTCACCCTATAGAGTGCACTTGTGCCTTTGTTTCAAAGTGAAAATATTTGGGACAAGAGCTGTGTGGGACTGAAAGACAAAGGCAGATTCCAGTTACACTCTCTCACTGCAGATAATGCTGCTCAGCTGCAGGTTTAAGGGAGGGGGCGGGGCCAGTGCCATGATGTCATCGGCTCCAGCGCTCCATCCTGAAAGGGCCTCTTTGTTGGCAGAGATCAGCACGAGCGTCCTGCTTTTTCTGTGGATCGTCTCTGTCGACAACACCATGAAAAAGACAACACTGTCATCAAAGTGCTTCGTTTAACTCGTGTTTATGTTTTTTTTCTGTGAGAATTATGTGTATGGATGGCTAGTTCCTCACTGGACTGAGAAAACGAGAAGAACTGGAGCGGGGAAAAAATGGAGCCTCTTACGCTGGAAACTTGCTAGAAGAGCTGTGTGAAGTCAGGATGTCAGTGTTTTTGCCAGGAAAAAACATCTTTTAATTCATCTTCACAGTATACATGGCATAAGCTACTAACACAAACTTTGTGGACGGATTTTTTGTGTTTTCGTTTTACTTTTTGAAGTGAACCATTTGGATAAAAGAAAACGCAATATAGCTCGGGAACTGGATACTTTTTTGTTCAATTGGTCGTGTTGGGAAGCAAATGAAAATGTTGGAGATTTGTTTAAAATTGGTGGGGTGTAAATCCAAAAAAGGTCTGTCTTCATCCTCCAGCTGTTACTTGGAAGGTAAGCGACTGTGATGGCGAACGTGTGTGTGTGTGTGTGTGTAAGAATCTCAATTACAGAGCGGCAGAGTCCGAACATGGTCTTCAGATGAACAAACAGATGGATCTGGGGTTGATGGTCTCGTGAAAATCACAGGCCTCTGTGCTCCTTCTGTCTGTTTGGAAAGTGGAGGAGGGGGAACGAGCGAGAGGAAAGCCAGACATACTGGCTCGCCGTAAAAGAAAGAGAGGAAAAAACGAGGGAGGAGGAACACTGGGAAATCTGATTCCTGTCTGGATAGATCTGTGCAGTTTTGTGTGTGTGGAGAGTTTGGATGCATCTATGCTTCTGTGAGCTCACAAGAGTCAGTTTACTCAGTGATCTTAGTGAAAGTGTTTTTGACTTTAACTCTTAGGCAGATTTAACCAGCACAGAGATTACTGAATGCCAGTAACAAAAAACAATGTCTGTTAAGTGTGAAATGTTGCTGTAATGGCATGAACGTATAAAGGAGCCGAAATGTCAAAGTGAAGAATCCTCTGATTGTAGCCTGATGTTTTATCTCAGAGCTCGTCTTGTCTTGCTGGTGTTTGATCATAGCGATGGATGGCTGATCTGAGTTTGACACAAAGAATGAGCAGTTTATGGTGACTGATGTCCTTTGTGGCTATTTGGTGACTGGCTCCTCATGACATCAACATGAAATAATGTTAATAGGGAACTGCAAAAAAAAAAAAAAAAAAAAATGTTGGTTAAAAAATTGTCAAAGACCAGTTACATAATCTAAAACATTCTCCTGTACATGCCATAAAAAAAGTCCATATTTTTTTGTCAACTACCCAAATGCACTAGTGTTGTATGGGCGGTTAAAGGGTTAGTTTACCATTCTCTCATTTTGCTCTCTTGTTGTTCTGTGGAACACGAGGAAAATCTTTATCATGGTTGTCAGGCTCCAAAATGACCATAAAAGCAGCAGTCATCCACATGCCAGGGCTTGAGGTCATTGGTACCACTGAAGATTGCTCAAATGTTTTCCTTTTGCATTTCACAAAGATGAGGGTGCGTAAATGATGACTGAATTCACATTTTTGGGTGATTAAAGCACTTATTTTACCCTCTAAGCTGATTCATGTCACAGTCAGTCAGTTTATACAGGTCCTTCTCAAAAAATTAGCATATTGTGAAAAAGTTCATTATTTTCCATAATGTAATGATAAAAATTAAACTTTCATATATTTTAGATTCATTGCACACCAACTGAAATATTTCAGGTCTTTTTATTGTTTTAATACTGATGATTTTGGCAAACAGCTCATGAAAACCCAAAATTCCTATCTCAAAAAATTAGCATATTTCATCCGACCAATAAAAGAAAAGTGTTTTTTAATACAAAAAAAGTCAACCTTCAAATAATTATGTTCAGTTATGCAATCAATACTTGGTCGGGAATCCTTCTGCAGAAATGACTGCTTCAATGCGGCGTGGCATGGAGGCAATCAGCCTGTGGCACTGCTGAGGTGTTATGGAGGCCCAGGATGCTTCGATAGCAGCCTTAAGCTCATCCAGAGTGTTGGGTCTTGCCTCTCCCAACTTTCCATCAACAATATCCAAAATATTCCCTACCCACATAAGGTCAGGAGAGTTGGCAGGCCAATTGAGCACAGTAATACCATGGTCAGTAAACCATTTACCAGTGGTTTTGGCACTGTGAGCAGGTGCCAGGTCGTGCTGAAAAACGAAATCTTCATCTCCATAAAGCTTTTCAGCAGATGGAAGCATGAAGTGCTCCAAAATCTATAGATAGCTAGCTGCATTGACCCTGCCCTTGATAAAACACAGTGGACCAACACCAGCAGCTGACATGGCACCCCAGACCATCACTGACTGTGGGTACTTGACACTGGACTTCAGGCATTTTGCCATTTCCTTCTCCCCAGTCTTCCTCCAGACTCTGGCACCTTGATTTCCGAATGACATGCAAAATTTGCTTTCATCCGAAAAAAAATACTTTGGACCACTGAGCAAACAGTCCAGTGCTGCTTCTCTGTAGCCCATTTCCTGCACACGCCTGTGCACGGTGGCTCTGGATGTTTCTACTCCAGACTCAGTCCACTTCTTCCGCAGGTCCCCCAAGGTCTGGAATCGGTCCTTCTCCACAATCTTCCTCAGGGTCCGGTCACCTCTTCTCGTTGTGCAGCGTTTTTTGCCACACTTTTTCCTTCCCACAGACTTCCCACTAAGGTGCCTTGATACAGCACTCTGGGAACAGCCTATTCGTTCAGAAATTTCTTTCTGTGTCTCACCCTCTCGCTTGAGGGTGTCAATGATTGCCTTCTGGACAGCAGTCAGGTCGGCAGTCTTACCCATGATTGCGGTTTTGAGTAATGAACCAGGCTGGGAGTTTTTTAAAAGCCTCAGGAATCTTTTGCAGGTGTTTAGAGTTAATTAGTTGATTCAGATGATTAGGTTAATAGCTCGTTTAGAGAACCTTTTCATGATATGCTAATTTTTTTGAGATAGGAATTTTGTGTTTTCATGAGCTGTATGCCAAATCATCAGTATTAAAACAATAAAAGACCTGAAATATTTCAGTTGGTGTGCAATGAATCTAAAATATATGAAAGTTTAATTTTTATCATTATATTATGGAAAATAATGAACTTTTTCACAATATGCTAATTTTTTGAGAAGGACCTGTATATGAAAAACAGATCTTCTGCTGTATTGTATTTGCCATGTTTATGTGTCTTGAGGTCATCAGTCATGATCCTCATGGCACAGAGCAATGAATGTGAAAACTCTCTGGGGTTGAGGAATGTGACTCATTAAGGAGATGCAAATAATGTTCAGATTGGTGTTTATGTCCATGGTGTTTTATGACACACATGGTTGTGGTGATGTACCTTTATTGCGAGCCTACTGTATTGATTACATCTAGAAACATCTGGGGCATGTGTTACTATCAGAGTGTATCAGTTCAGATATCACCCTACGCTGAATCAACAAAAGAATATTCATTTAAGAAACTCAAGCCCTTGTTCCATTCAGAGAATTTGTACATTGTCATTGTTCTCATGATTGAACACATTACTCCATTTTAATTATTAAATACATTTAAACAAATACTTGCAAATTGTGCTTTAACATTTTTGTAAATATTTATTTCAAACTGGTCAGGTTGTTCTGTTACACTGAGAATTATATTCATATGTTAACATGCATTCACTTATTTATTGACCTTTGAATTTTCCCTCATCTTTGCAGAAGCTCTTCAGCGGCCGGATTTCGAGGCCCCGGGTCTGTCTGAAGCGGCTCGTTGGAACTCCAAAGAGAATCTGTTGGCGGGACCCAGTGAAAATGACCCCAATCTGTTTGTAGCGCTGTATGACTTTGTCGCGAGTGGCGACAACACTCTCAGCATCACCAAAGGTGAGAAAAACTATTTTTACATGGTTCATCATCTGAACACATTAAACACTTTTTAATGACTCAGGCTAGGGCAAAATTTCAGTAGTTGTAACCAATACAAGTGTAATTACACTGTAATCACTGCTAGTTTTAATACCACAGAAATATTCAACTGTGAATAATGTGATATTGAACATGCAACCTTTTAATTATGAAAGTTTAGAGGTATTATTAAATTAACGCTCATGCTGTGTTCCGGTCATTTTGATCTGCTGAGGATTTTCTTTTTCCCGAATATGCAAGTTGATGACATTGGAATAATATTTTTTTTTTACTCCTTTAGTTTTTTCCCACATTGATACATTTGCCCTGGTTTCACAGACAAGGCTTAAGCCTAGTTCTACACTAAAATGTAAGTCTGAACTGTTTCAGCTGAAAGAAACTTGCACTGACTGATCTTAAAATATATCAGTGCCTTTGTTTTGTCTCAAGATTGCACACCAGTAATGTTTTTTTCTAAGCATGTTTATAAAAATTACTTGTCCTAATTGAACTTTGGCCTAATCCTGGCTTAGTCTAAGCCCTGTCTATGAAACCGGGCCTTGAGGTGTTTCCCGTCAAAAATGACCTGCCTACAAAAAATGATAAATATTATAAATCTATCATTATGCTAATTTGATTAAAACCAAATACAGGATTCAATTTGTTTTTCATCTTGTTTTCTTTTAATTATCACAGGTTTTGTGTTTGTATTCAGAGCTGATTAATTGTAGGCCTCATTGATCTGAGCTACGATCAGTCAGTTCCCAAAAGAAACACAAAGCCTGTGCTAATTGAAAGAAGACAAGTTGACAAAAAGATTGAATCCAAGATTTTATGATAATATAGCATAACAAGATTACAAGCCATTTTTAGAAGGCTGGACATTTTTTGTTGAGGAACACCAAATTAGGTGAAGAAGGTTGTCTGCAGGTCCTTGAAAAGTCTTAATGTCTTGAAGTTTTCCTAATAAAAGGCCATAAGTCTTAAATTCAGATTCGGTGGCCCTTAAACATTTTGGTCACATTACGGACAGACCAAAGATTTTGTATTTTTTTTTTTCACCTGTGGTAGTTACTGTGTCATCAGAGAGAACTGCAGTAGCAGAAAACAGATCGAACTACATTCTTTATATAATGTTTTCAATACAGGTCGAGCTACAGCTTGCTGACCAGCCTTCTAGCTGGTTTAAAATATTATTATTTTTTTTAACTTGCCCGACCAGACAAATAGCCCTAATAAAATTTTAGTGACAAAAAATAAACAGTGAACCATCAAAGTGCCAGAATAATTCTTCTGATTATATTACATTTAACGTTAACAGCAATTGATAATGGATAGTGTATTTCTGATATCATGGTCGCACTGTTAAGGCTTGAGCTGCCTGTTTCTTTATGAGAGACTTCAAAACAAATGAGTGTAACGGCACACACAAACTCGGAAGAAAAACTGGTAAAAAATTCAAAATGTTTAGTTCATTCATAGCATAATATAGTTAAGTAACATACCATGACAAGGGAGCTGTTTTGCTGATTTTTCTCATGATTGCAAATGTTACATTGATTTTAGTTCAATAAACAAGTAGTTAAGTAGTCAAGTAGTTAAGTTACTTACATTTTAGACACAATATTTATTGTTTTGTTCTGTTTCATCTATGAAAATAGACCAAACAAAGATCACAGAAGAAGTATTGCATATTCTCCAAGCAATACTTGGCGGTGTTTTGCTACTGAATGTTTCAACATCTTTAACGAATCTGTTGAATGAATGACTCAATGACATACTGGTGGATTAGTATGTTTAAAAGTATGCATTTTCCCCCCATTTATTATTTGTATATTTAAAAAATGTATTTAAAACATTGATCTGTTAACACTATTGCAGTTGTAATTTTGTGGTGTAAATTATTTAATTTGACTGATAACAGCCCTATAGTGTATATTGAATTTCTGGATCAATTGTAAAAATTTTATATGAAAGATGATGCATACATTTAATAAAGTTAAAAACAGACCTTTATAAAGGTAAATTTAAAAAAAGGCAGATTTAAGTATGTAAAAACTGATAGACTAATGAAAACATTGCTTCAGAGTACATTGTTTACACAAACAAAAATCTCTGTGATGCGGTGCTTTTGTGGGGATATTTTGTATGGAATTTTATCTGCTGATATGAAAAGTTCACTGTATATTGTAATAATAAATAACATTTATGACAGCAATGATATATTCTTTTCTTTTTACATTAAACACATTAAACATTATGCATATCTAATATTTCCATTATAGGTTTAGGTCTTAAATTTCATATAAGGTGGTATTAAAAAGGTCTTAAATTTAACTTGTATATATCTGAAGACACCCTGTGAAGGATTTTCAGCACAAACTTGTTAAAATAGTGCCTTCAGGTATCTGCAAGACAACAATGTATCTACAAACTAACAATGCACAGATCAGATTTCATTAACCAAGGAACTGTTTACAATAAAGTCTCGCTAAGATGGCCATTTTGGTCTAGAAATGTGTTTGAGCACTCACATACTATTGTGTATCAACACTGTTCAGAAATATTAGTACCCATGCTCATCTTTCAGAATAACAGACTGCACATTATTGCATGTGTTTTCTTATTTTTGTTGTTGCATGTGTTTTCTTAATTTAGCGGCTCTTTGTTCCATTTATTAGCCGCAGTATGAGGTCATATGTCTGACTGGAAATCCACATCTCTCTTCCTTTATCTTGCTCAAGATCTTTCCGTTCATCCCATGAAAAACAGTGAGGGGAAGATCTACAGCCGTCCAGACGCCCATCACTTCATTAGATAATGAGAGAGTGTGGAGTCAGTACCTGGATATTTCCCACCACTGTTTTATAAAGAGCTCTTATTAGGGCACGGGATATACTACAGAAGTCACAGACAGGACGTTAATTAGTACAGATTTGGTTATTTACATAAAAGTATTTGCTAAATTAATCTAATGCGAACCCCACAAGCAGTTTGTCTGAGAGTGAATTGCTTGTTGTGTCTGAGAGTACATAATGAAAAACTGGCCCAAGTCACGAGTCTTTGATGAACACTTCAAGAATTTCACATAATAGTGATGTACTGGTGCTGCTCGTGATGTGATGAAAGCAATCTTGTGCTCCAGACAGGAATGATTCCTCAGATCATGTGTGTCGTTGAGGAGAGTGCATCTGATCACTCAATGCAGTATCAGCACATTTTAAAAAGGCATTCTGATTGAAATCAACTTTTTGAAGAGCATGTAAACATACTTATTGAGCTTATGCTAAGCAAAATTAAGGTGTTTTTATTCCGAGCCAATGGACTTAATTGTATTTGAATCATTATAATGATTCCTGCTTCTCTTGATCAAGCTTAAAGGTGCTTTATGTAATTATTTTCGTTATTGGGTCTAAATTTTTTTTATTAAAATATATAAAAGATATTGTAATATGATTTCTGATTCTAGTTCTTGATCAACTTTCCTTTTGGCATCTTAATTTTTAAGGCCCTCTTTGTTTCAGTTCCAGAGATCCAGGAGTAAATCGTTTTTTTATTTGGTTTTTGAACACTGAAAATGTGTAATATTCAACAATCTGGACATGAAGCCTCATTAAGATCCCCATATCTCTGGGACTGAATGATATAGGGCCTTGAAAATGAAGATTCCAAAAGAAAAGTTTATTAAGAACTAGAATCTAAAATCACATTGCAATATCTTTTATACATTTTGAGTTATTGGCACGCACATTTTGGAAAAAGTATATATATGGCACTCAGACAGGTATGTTCAATGCAGTTGTTTTGACAGAGGGAAACAAGATACATTTCTAGTTTCAACATTATTTGTTCTTCAGACATTCCTCTTTAAAAGAAAAGAAGTATCATATTTATGCAAAGTGACCCACATTTTTTTTGACCACTGAACGTGTGCTATTTAATGATCGTGTACAGTTTAATTATCCTGGAGCCATATTGAAATTCCAATATCTCTGGAACTGAACCATAGAGGGCCTTAAAAATGGAGACGCCAAAAGGAAAGCTTGTTAAGACCCAATATCTTAAAGGGCATTAAGATATCTTTAATGTTTCTTGAGATACAGGCATGCAAACTTTGGAGAAAAAACTTGAAAAGTGCTCTTTCCCCATTTTTGAATGGTCACCATTGGAATATAATGCAACAAAGATTGCTAAAGTCAACAGATTTTATAAACAGACCAACCAATCTCTCTGTGAAAATAACATTATGATGCTGCCATCTTTCTTACTAAGTAAATATTCATCCATAACACTTAATATTTAGGCTTTCATCACTATACATGTTTCTTCAGAAAAAAATCAAAATCAAAAATTTGAGCCGGAGACCTCTGGTAGGTTTGACACGGAATGACTCCTATGACGTAACCCATTTCTCATGCTGCTCTGATCAGGAGAGAAGCTGAGGGTTCTGGGATACAATCACAATGGCGAGTGGTGCGAGGCTCAGACCAAGAACGGCCAGGGCTGGGTGCCCAGCAACTACATCACGCCCGTCAACAGCCTGGAGAAGCACAGCTGGTACCACGGGCCTGTGTCCCGCAACGCCGCAGAGTACCTGCTGAGCAGTGGCATCAACGGCAGCTTCCTGGTGCGTGAGAGCGAGAGCAGCCCAGGACAGAGGTCCATCTCGCTGCGCTGCGAGGGACGCGTCTACCACTACCGCATCAACACGGCCTCGGATGGCAAGGTGAGAGTCACAGAATATTCCAGCAGTAGTGTGCTTCAGAACGAGTTGGGCTCACATCATCCACAGAGCGTTACCCTTTACATGTCTTGACAGCAGTGCTACTCCAGAGATCAGGTGATAATCACAGTAAGTAGAGATAATGTCATACACATCTGATTAGCAGCAGGTAAAAATACACACTCTCAGTCTCACTTTGAAGTTACTGTAACTTTGAGAATGGTGTGTGATGTGTACATATAAAACTAGTTTTTAATACCTGATTTTTAAGACAAAGCTCAAGCACTATTCAGATGGTAATTGTTTCTCATGTAAAAATAAATCTGCAAGCAATTCTCAGTGATGATACTCATGCGTTGAGATGATTGCTTATTCACACTGGAGTTCTGTGACAGAGCACAGGTATGCACTTTTCATATGGTCGGTCACATGCTGAATGTGACGATTCATTTCCTTACCTACTCCTATAGGACAGATGAAATTTAATGGGGTGTTTTCAACAATAGCTAGTGAAATCACTCACATTATTTAGACTAGCTTATTAACTGTTTGCTAACTAGTCTTGATTTCCTCACTGCTGACACATCACATTGACTGGTGAGAAGCATCATAGCTCCCTTAATATTTCAGTAGAAATTAAATAACATTTGCTAGCAATTACCACTTTTTTGTAAAATCAGACAAAATAGAGTTTAATTTCTTGAAGAAAATTGAATTAGATTTTTTTGGGGGCAAACCACTGTATTAATAATTATTATTGGCATTAATCAAGTCACATTTGTTTCTAAAACAACTTTATGCATATACTTTATGCAATACAGATTCTTTCAAATCAGCTTCACAGTAATAAACAGGAAAATAACAGTGTTAATGCTGCAGAATTAAACTATGAAACAAATAGAATTTCATCTATAAAGTAGCTTTGTAGAAGACAATAGGGTCATTATTCAGCTTCATCTAGTTGATTGTTTAGTTCAATAGCGTCAATTAACCTTCCATTTATAGTATTTTGAGTTTCTAATAATAAAGTTAAATCAAGTGTGTTCCAATAGCATGCTGAAGTGCTCTCCTGACTGCACCACTCAGTAGTAGAGACAGACGATGATGAGTGCAGCCCGTGGGCAGATAAATGAGTCCATGTGTCACGCATGCACTGCAGCGCTGCATTCCTGCTGCATGTTGATGACCGCTGCGCTCATTCCTCGCATGCCTGACGTGCCTCGTCTGCCTCACAGGCTCGGCATGAGGCCGCGACACACTTCCCTGCTGGAATCTCCAGTGTAAGCCATCTGGAATGAGTCTGAGACGCCATTTCAGCACAACAGTTCATATTTAACCTGCTCTGAGGTGTAAGATAAACATTTACAATTAGTAAGGATAGCTGTTTTTAATTAATATACAGCCAGTATCATGTAACTCCATTCAGGACACTTGACAGATTATGACATGAAACCACGTTTTCTTGACCCTCCTGCCACATCTGAAGCATATGGATGAAAATATTCAAAATGCAGTAATTACACCAATAAAGTATTAAAAAGGTGAGTTTAAACGCATGAATTCACTAAAGAAACCTCATTAATGCATTCACACAGAAATTAAGATTTTGAAGAGGAAACAGTGTATCACTCTCGAAATGTTACAATCTTTGACACGTGACACATCTCTCCTAAATTCTTGTGCCATTTTTAACTCTTGTAATCAGTGTCGTCAAAAGTACCAATGTTGCTACTGAAATTTTTCAAATGTGACGATACCAGCATTTCCTGCTAGCAATTTGAGCGTTGTTGTGTGGATTCTCAGACACCCCTGATTGGCCATTGTGTTTTTGTACTCTACAGATATGTCTGTGATTGGCTACAACGATCATCTCTTCACTGAGCGCTTACACAGATACACACAGGAGAACACAATTTCAGCATGTGAACACAAAGGCCAGTCAGAGCTGTTTAAGAATCCGCTCAACAGAGCACAAAATGTTAGCTGGAAATGCTGTAACAACAATTCATACTCGCGTGAAATGCTTGACTCAAACAATTTTAAAACTTCAACTCTGAGAATGAAAAGAACATATCAAGATGTGCTTGTTTTTATTGTTACAGTCCAGTGGTTTATTTAGTTGTCTTTGTGCAAACACGCATTAAATCATGTTAAAATATTGATTATTGGACATAAAAATCACAAGTATTGGCTATAAGTTATCAATATGGCTTAAATTACTACTTCAGACCTGTGCATTGACAGACTGCTTAAAGATTAAGAGAAAACATGAATTAATAAAAAAAAGAAAAATTGATGTGCACTGATAAAGCATTTATAATAAATCTTGCATATTCCTTAAAAATAAGAGTAGTCTTTGTGAAGGAAACTTCATATAGAAACAAATTCCTTCTGAACATCAGTGGTTGATTCATTTTGTTTTCATGGTGACTTTAATGTGACCTCACAGTCTGTCCTGGGTTCAGTGGCTAGTCGTTTTATCATGGGACAGCATGGAGCTTTTAACTTTTTGAGCATCTGTAGGCTGGCATCAGGCTGGTTCTGTGCCTATTATGCTCACGCTGTCATGTCTCTCGCCCCGCAGCTGTATGTGTCGTCGGAGAGCCGCTTCAACACGCTGGCGGAGTTGGTTCACCATCATTCCACGGTGTCCGATGGTCTGATCACGACTCTGCATTACCCAGCGCCCAAACGCAACAAGCCCACCATCTATGGCGTCTCACCCAACTATGACAAATGGGAGATGGAGCGCACTGATATTACCATGAAACACAAGCTGGGCGGAGGGCAGTATGGAGAGGTGTACGAGGGTGTCTGGAAGAAATACAACCTAACTGTGGCTGTCAAAACACTAAAGGTCAGTGAAATAGAGACAACGACTGGAGCTTCTCAGACACTGAGAACACATCACACCTGTTTAATGGCATGTGGGGTGGTGTTTGCTTGGACCTTGTGTAGTTTTGTTCATGCTTTCTGAAGATGAGGCCACGTCCGTTCAAATCTGTCTAATTTGATGAGCTTCTACCACATGACTGATGAATACAATGAAAATACTGTCAAATTATCCACATCTAGCTGTTTTTCTCTGCTGTATGTGACCCTCTGTTGCATTAGAGCATAAAAATTATCATCTAAATCATACAGTTTTGAGCATAAAACATAAAACAGTTGAAGGCTGGATGTGAATTGTTTTTTTTCTTTTGTGCAGGAGGACACAATGGAAGTGGAAGAGTTTTTAAAAGAAGCTGCAGTCATGAAAGAAATCAAGCACCCAAACTTAGTGCAGCTGTTAGGTGAGTCCAGTGTTTCTTCTGTGCTGCATTGCATGACTCTTAGTGTGCAGTAGTTTTATACATTTGTACAGGGACTAAAGCTAACAAATTGGGGAAATGCATCTTATTTTTATTTATTTATTATCAGATGATAAAAACTAAATTAATAAAGAAATGTAATGCTATTGAACTGAAAAGTATTTCAAAATAGTAAAAAAAAAAAAAAAAGGAAAAAAAAAGTTTGCATTGTCAGAAGTTGTGAATGGTACCAAAATAGCAAACCATACCGTACCACTCTTTTGGGATGCTTTTGTTGGGGTACCTAGCACAGTAGTCTGATACCTGAAGGGTGGAGCTAGACTTGCGTTAGAACATTGATTGGTTGACAGAGAATCGTCACTTGTGCATGCTACAAGAGGAATGAAGCGTCTGCTTCACTCTTTCCATCATGCTGTTCATGCGTGTTGGGCTTGAGAGAGTGCGCAAACACAGCAGTGTATTTTATAATTTTCACACACATACACAGACAATATCACGCTTTCTTCTTTGTGGGTGAATGACGTCGATTGCTACTTTCCGGCATACACCATGGCAATCAAGTAAGGGTACTGTTGGCGGTGGAAACGCAAACTGGATCAGGGTGACCTGTCCCGAATCATACCGTACTGTACTGTACTGACCCATACCTCTCGGTGGAAACGAGCCATAAACGCCCTTCTGCGTACCCCCTCTCACACTAGTCACAAAGTATTTAAAAAATGTGCACGTAATACACATGAAAAACATGGACAATTTTTATAAAAAAGGTTTGAGCGGTAACGGGCCAGTTTGTCAGGCTTGTTTGATTTCAAATGTTTGGGAATCGACTTCGACTTCTTCAACTACATTTATTTTAAATTATACTACAGGGCTGTTGAATGCTTGAATCTGATTGGCTGATGAATGTTCTGAGGTGTGCAATTATTTTCAGGGAAACGCACGGCGAACGTAGTTCCAGGCAGCTCTCTTGACCGCATTACAGTTCCATATCACTTCAGATAGTTAACTGTAATAACGGAAATTAGAATACAGTACCTATACAGCACACAGGACTAACAAAAACAACAACATGACAGACGATTTTCTCTAAAGTAATACACATGACACTTCTCATTAGCAAGGTAATAACAGCCCTGTTTAGACACGCTGCTGCAGAACACTGTTGAGGGACATACAGAGGGAGCCTAATTCACACTAGCTCTCTCTCTCTCTCTCTTTCTCTGTGTCTCTGTCTCTCTCGCTGTCTTTCTAATAATTTCATTAATAACTGCATTGTTATAACTGAATGCTATCAATGGCTCAAGCCTCCATTTCCAGCTTTTCAAATTACATTTTGGAACCAGCAAAAGAGGCATTGGATGAGATGTGGAAGAAATAATCCTACTCACAATAGCAATTTAAGTACAAAAACCAGATGAATCCCTTTAAATATATCATCTGATCAATGTCTTGAGGTGTGGTAACCATAGTATAAGAAGAATAATTGACTCCGCTTCACGTTGTTGGCCGCATCACCACCTCAGGTGAGCATTATTTTTCTAATAATTCAATGGCCCATCGTCTGTTATTCCTTACTTAAAACACACACAATAGATAAAGACATGAACACTTTAATAAATAAATTTCATGAATTTGTCCAATTTAGGGATTGATCATTGTTTCATAGTTGTTACCAATACCTAATTTTAAAGAGAGAAAGTCACAAGAAACAGCCTTAACTGAATATTATTTCTTCGTTAAACGAGGGAAGGTAATGTCATAATAGTCATCAAAGCAGCACCTTTGGAACAAATCCAACACCTTCAACCAGTAAGTTCTTCATGCAGAATCTGTAGGTCTATTTTTGTGAGCTTTTGAGCTGAAACATGAATCGACTGCTGATCAGTGTTGGGTAAGTTACTCAAAAAAAGTAATCCACTACAAATTACTAATTACTGCTCTAAAATTGTAATTTGATTACATTACTGATTACTGCATGTAAAAAGTAATCAGATTACTAATTACTTTACTTTCAAGTTACTTTGAAAACCTATTAAACCTACAAGAAAACACTACAAACAAAGTGAAACTCAGTTCTTTCCGTAATTTAATATTGACTGAAAAATATTACAGAAATATGAAAACAGCAACTTGACTTAAAGATCCAATGCATTTCTATAACTTAACATTCTTAACACAAACTTGTCTAACAATGAAAACTGTAATCTTTTTAAATGTATCTACAGTATGTCTTAACTACAACATTCCTTGCTGCGTGCAACATGCACTGTATGTGTGCGCTAGCTTGTAACTGTGTTTGTGTGCATTAAAGACAGGAAAAAATACTTTAAATTGATAACCCTTGAAAACAGTATTTCTATATATATATATATATATATATATATATATATATATATATATATATATATATATATATATATATATATATGAAAAAAACATTGCATATTTGAATGCTGAAATGTAGTTGTTTTTCAACTACAAAGTGAAAGTTTATTCTACACTACAGGGTACTAATATGCAATTATGCATGCAGCAAGTTTCTTTCTTGAAACTTACTTGTGACATATTTGCAAATTTCAGAGCATAGCTTTTCTGTTATGGTTTTTGCTAAGTCTTACTTTTGTCATTAGGCTTAAATTAGATTTGTTGACGCATGTCCATTAAGTAAAAAAAATGGGTTTGCTATAGGCTACACATTAGCCAAAAAAGACTTAAAAATGTAGGGAACAAGTAAAAACACAGTCATCAAAAAGCACATTATGAGCAATATGAAAACAGCAACTTGACTTAAAGAGATCCAATTCATTTCTATAACTTAACATAAACTTGCCTAACAATGAAAACTGTAGTCTTTTTAAATGTATCTACAGTATGTCTTAACTACAACATTCCTTGCTGCGTGCAACATGCACTGTATGTCTGTGCTAGCTTGTAACTGTGTTTGTGTGCATTAAAGACAGGAAAAAATACTTTAAATTGATAACACTTGAAAACAGTATTTGTAAAAAAACAACAACAACAAAAAAAAAACATTGCATACTTGAATGCTGAAATGTAGTTGTTTTTCAACTACAAAGTGGAAATTTCTTCTACACTACAGGGTACTAATTCATTTATTTTACTTGTCAGTAAAATAGCGATTGTATCTCATCAAAAGAAGTTTCTCAAATCGCTTGCTAGAAAGTCTGCACTCGATGGTGTTGCAGTGTTGTACTTGAGTGAGATGACTTTAATGTTTGGGAATTTGTTGAGAATGTCCAGCTCTAATCCTGAAGACTTCAAATACTCCATGACTTGTGTCTCTGAAGAATAACACACATCCTCATCTTCAAACACAAAAAAATCATTGTCATTGGAGTTAGAAGGTTTCTGCTCCACAGGATTTACAATGTGGCCGTCAGAGTGCTGAGCTTGACATTCCACAGTCAGCAGTGACTTCACATGGTTTCTTCTCTCCTCATCTTTAATCCACCGTATCTTGAACCGGGGTAAAGTGGCAGCCGCCAAAAGAGCATCTTTACTGTCCAAGACAGAACTGAATCGCACTTGTATGGCCTGTAAGAAAAATTATTTGTATTTACAAATACAATTACATTTGATGCAGAAATATGTTATTCTTTGCTTTTTATAATAAGCTGCACATGGTTAACATTTATCATGCAAGTAATATTTATTTTTAAAAAAATACCCCAAACTTTATGGATAAAAACATACCAAATATACACTGTCATATATTATTTAAAAGCGTCATGTTTAATCTGTGCTAGTTTTGGGCGGAGACAGAACGCGGAGGTTTAACGTGTCATCGAAAGAATGATTATGATCACGCAATATCATCTGACAGCGAGCCATACATTTCAGAATTTAAGGGCATTTTTCTACAAAAATCACACACTGTCTGACACTAACAAAAGTATCTTTAAGGTTTAGAATGAGTAAAATAAACTATAACTTAAATGTACAGTATCCACTTTTTAGTGTATAGACTTACCTTTACAATCGCATCTGGCAGACCAGATGTCATCGCAGAAAGCCCACTCTGAAGTGCCAAGGTTTTGGACATGAGAACTTCTAGTGTTGGTAAGATGGTGCCATAATAGTAGTGATCTTCACCTTGTAGGATATCCAAGGCAGTGGAGAGGGGCTTCAGTATAGCGCAATATTCCTTAAGGAAATGATACTCCTTTTCTGTGATGCATTTAATCCCCATTTGATTGCAAAGGGTGTTTAAAATCTGTAAGTGCGATCTGAGATATTCGTGATAGTGCATCATGGAATGAATTCCATCTCGTTGCGGTGGGGACAACGAGTTTTCCTTTTATTACATCCTCAACCAGCTCCGAGGCCACTCTTGAGCGGCTGGCTTTAGTCCACAAACCTGAGCATTTGCCGATGACACTTCTGTATATAGTTTTGGATTCACTTTTGGTTGTTAGCCATTTTTCCACATCATTACGAGACACCAAATTAAGCGTGTGGGAAGCACAGCTCAGGTGAGGGGGAAGAGTAAACTGTCCATCTGACTCAGAGGAGAGAGCCTGGCCGACATCTGTGAATGTCACTTCATCATCATCCAATTCGTCTTCAGAATCAGATTCTGTATCCTCAGCAGGCTTATACATTCTGAAAGCTTTAAGGAAATTTGACCCATTGTCCGTGACAGTCGCTGTGATTTTAAATGACAATCCAAATGCTGAATGCACTTGCTCTATTTCACTTGCAATCACATCATATTTGTGCCTGCCTTTGATTCTTTTACAGGCTAAGGCAGCTTTTTCACGGCTGAAATTCACAGGATTAATCCAATGGGCTGTCATTCCAAGGAAGCTTTTATTATTACAAGTCCATATGTCTGCGGTTGTGGAGACATATTCCAAACGCTCGAATGTTTTTTTAAGTTCATACTCCATATCCGCATAGCATTTATCTAGATACCTTGCAAATGTCTTTCGGTCCTGCAAGGGTACAGAGCTGTCCGTCACGGGTATCATCGTAAGCAAGTCTCTAAATGACTGCGATTCCACAGTCGACAAGGGCAGCATTTCCTCCACCACATATGCTGCTACAGCTCTCTTCACCTGTCCAGAAGTTACCTTCCCTCCCGATCTTGAAAAAAAAGTCCAATCTAGCTTGTTTAGACGAGGTTGCACCGCTCTCGTCTCGGGCGTGGGTAACGTTATCCTCCTTGGTGACGAGTTTTGTCGTAGAATGCACTCTGTTCAAGTGCTTCAACAAATTGCTGGTCGAGTTAACAGCGGTAGAAAGTTCTTTAGAATTTGCGCACAGTTTGCATTTAACAGTTATATTTTTGTTTTTACGATCACAAAACTCAAAATAATGTATATATTTCCACTTGAAGAAACAACCACCACACTTGTCGTCTCCGTCCATTTTAATTAACAGCACGAGTTCTCCAGTAATTCATTAAAGCGCATGCTCAATAACTGACGCAGCCGCGCCAAAACGTGATTAGAAATGCATTTTAATTTATTTACTTTAATATTTTTTTTCTTACCAATACATTTGTAACGCGTTATACCCAACTCTGCTGCTGATGATTAGGAGGAATTTGTTTCTAAATGAAGTTTCCTTCACAAAGAGATGTGATGATCCTGAAGGATATGAAGGAGATACCTGCTGATGTCCTGTATTTTTCTCTTATGTCAGGTGTCTGCACACGGGAACCTCCGTTTTATATCATCACAGAGTTCATGACTCATGGAAACCTGCTGGATTACCTGCGTGAATGTGATCATGAGGAGGTCAATGCTGTGGTGCTGCTCTACATGGCCACACAGATCTCCTCTGCCATGGAGTACCTGGAGAAGAAGAACTTTATCCACAGGTGAGCAAGATCTTCTGCAGTGTAGATGTGACACCTACATACACACTTATAGGTGCTGCATTTGTATTAAATCCAGTCAAATGTTATTAAATATTCAATGTCTTGGCTCTTCAAACTATTGTTTATAGTAGCTTGATGTGTATAGTTTGAGTTTCTGCCTTGAGCCTTTCTCTCAGTGATGCTTTATCAGACAGAAGGTATTTCACACTAGTTGGAACAGGTTTTATAGCACTTTGACAAACAATAATTCAGTTGTCTATATAGGCAGTGGTATCATTCTCTCGGCCTGATTTACTAAAAGAAGCACACAAAATAACTGAATAGCAGTGTAAAAAAGTCAATTGCAGAAACCATCAGAATGTGTCAGGTCCTTCACTGGAAGTTTTCAAAATGTATTTATTGTGTTGTTTATACCGTGTCCATTCTAGTCTTATCATTCTGTGAACTAAAAAATGACTAAACATTACAGGACAAGGATAAGGGACAACATGGTATTTGTAGGAAGTGACACATTTCCAGTTAAGACATGGTTCTTGTTTCAGGGATCTGGCTGCCCGTAATTGCTTAGTTGGGGAAAACCACTTGGTTAAAGTGGCAGATTTTGGACTGAGTCGCCTGATGACAGAAGAAACCTACATAGCCCATGTAGGAGCCAAGTTTCCCATTAAATGGACTGCCCCTGAGAGTCTGGCCTATAACAAATTCTCCATTAAGTCAGATGTGTGGGGTAAGCAAACATCAATTAAACACTCCATGTTATCTTATGGGTAAAACTAAAAGTCTTGCTTGAACTCTTTAGCATTTGGTGTCCTGCTTTGGGAAATTGCCACCTATGGGATGTCTCCATATCCTGGAATTGACTTGTCCCAAGTGTACGAGCTACTAGAGAAAGATTACCGCATGGACAGACCTGAAGGATGCCCAGAGAAAGTCTATGAGCTCATGAGGGCCTGTAAGTACCTCATCGGATCACTGAAGAAAATCCAAGGAGCAAAAAGTAGACAAGCTAAAGTTTTTGAATAATATGGTTACAATTAAGCAATTAATCCAGGTCTTTAGTTGCCCTTTGAACTGACTTTAGTGTTTTATCTTTAGGTTGGAGATGGAACCCTGCAGAGCGGCCTTCTTTTGCTGAAACTCACCAGGCATTTGAGACAATGTTTCAAGAGTCCAGTATCTCCGATGGTAAGACTTTGTCTCTGGAGGTTTAGAGAGATTTGTGTGTACTTTTCTCGTGGCTCATCTTTAATCTAAATGGGTTACAGAGGTGGAGAAGGAGTTGGGGAAAAAAGGTAAGAAGCTGACACTGGGTCCAATACAGCAGGCACCAGAACTTCCCACTAAGACGAGGACACTACAAAGACATATGGACAGTAGAGATGGTGACAGTCCAGGTAAGTTTTACTCTCCCAATATTCACAGTTAATTCTGAGTTGCTTTCTGCAGAGTGGGCGATTGTACTAATAAAGTTTTACCCTTTCCAGATGCAGCAGAGGCTGAGGTGGCTGGGCCCCCAATGCTCCCGAGGCCTGTCCTTGATAGTAACTTGAACGAAGATGACCGCCTCCTAGCTAAAGATAAAGATAAGTTCCGAATGAATCCATTCAGTTTAATCAAGAAAAAGAAGAGAACCGCCCCGGCACCCCCAAAGCGCAGCAGCTCCTTTGGTAAGATGGATGGGCACCTGGATCGTAGAGGACTGGGTCCCGACTGCAGAGATGATTTCAACAACGGGGCTTCCACCAATGATGCCTTGCACAGCATTGACCCTTCCAAACTGGTCAGCTCCAACAATACGACTGCTGTTGGAGTCACCAATGGAGCCCTAGTATATCCTGGTCAGCTCTTCCCTTCTCATTCACGGAAAAAGGGCACAGCCACAACATCGGGTGGCGGAGGGAAACTTGCCACAACTCCACCCGCAGAGGAAGATCCTATGTCAAACTCCAAGCGCTTCCTAAGGTCTTCTTCTGCCTCTAGCATGCCCCCAGGGTCTGAACGCACTGAGTGGAAGTCTGTCACCCTGCCGCGTGACATCCAGTCATCTCACTTTGACTCCGGCACCATTGGAGGCAAGCCGGCTTTACCACGCAAGAAAGCAGATTGCATGCCACGTGGTGGCACCCTTACTCCGCCACCGCGCCTTCCCAAGAAAACTGAGGATGCAACTGACGAAGTGTTTAAGGACTCAGAGTCTAGTCCTGGATCAAGTCCTTTGACTCTGACACCAAAGCTCACACGTCGGCCACATGTGCAGATGGAAAATTCCAAAACAAGTGCCTTGCAAGCAGAGCTGTTCAAGCCTAATGTGCTTCCACCTCTGGGAGCATCTGGTGATGAATGCAGACCTCGTAGGCTAAAGAACTCTTCTGAAGTCCCTGGACAAAGAGACAGAGAGAAGGGGAAGTTTGCAAAACCTAAACCGGCTCCTCCTCCACCTCCTGTCTCTAGTGCAAAATCTGGAAAGTCTTCAAGGAGTCCCACTTTTGATATCTCTTCGGATACCAAAGTCAAAGGCTCCTCTGAACAAAACCCTCCAAGTCCCGGATCCACAGAACAAGGCAGGGGCACAAGTCTTTCCCAAGAAAGTGGCAAAAAATTGCCAAAAAACACCTCAAAAGTGCAGTCCCCAAAGACCTCTCCGACATCCCCAAGCAGTCAGCTACCAGGGATGGGAACGGGATCGGCTGTTGGTGACCCAGGATCCAACTTCATTCCCCTCATGACGACTCGCCGCTCGCTAAGGAAAACACGGCAGCCGTCGGAGCGACTCTCCAACTCTTGCATCACACGTGAGATGGTTTTGGAGAGCACGGAGCTCCTGCGGGCTGCCATTGGCCGCATTTCAGAGCAAACCGGCAGCCACAGTGCAGTGTTAGAAGCTGGCAAGAATCTGTCCAAGTATTGCGCAAGCTATGTCGAGTCCATCCAGCAGATGCGCAACAAGTTCGCTTTCCGTGAAGCCATCAATAAGTTGGAGAGCAGCCTGCGCGAGCTGCAGATCTGCCCTGCTGCCACTGGGGGAGCCAACACACCACAAGACTTTTCAAAGCTGCTTTCCTCCATCAAGGAGATCAGTGACATTGTTCAGAGGTAGCCGAGAAGAGCACAGATGGAACTGATATCTACATATCTGGGCCTTTTCTGGGTTGGCTGTGGCGTGACATACATTTCCATTGGACCCACCTCAGCTTTTCTCATGCCAAATAGAGAAACATTTAAGAACGATTCAGTGTCTTATTACTGTGCATAAATGCAGGGGAACCAGTAATGTTCCTCCAGAGTCTGTTTGGTGATTTTAAGGTAGCCCAGGTCCAAGCCTTAGTGACTTGATTTTTTTTATGAGTCTTTGTCTGCAATTCCTTGACTTTTCTTCTCTGCATTTTCTCAAAGTATTTGTTACAAGACACCATTATCTCAGCATTGCAGATGACTGACAGAAAAACACCTCGTGTGCCTCACACTTTTCAACCTTTTTAAGGGATCAAAATATATTTTTGATTAAATTCATGATCATAGTATTGATAAAGACTGTTTATTGATGTGTCCAGCTTAGTTTTCTTTGTGTGGTTGGTCAAGAAAGGGCTTTGTTGTGAGATGTGAACGGTCCCTGTGATATGAGGAACTTCAAACCGACTGATCAAGTATTGTATGATTGCAACACTGTGCCATGATTGACATTTCACTTATGGGGTCGCTAAGTAGGTTTTATCACCCTTTCCAGGCCCGTCAAGGGTTTGGAACAAGTGCTCCTACAGCACAATTACTACATACATGCCTTTCCAAAACTACAGTTGCCTTAAAGAGACTCGCTGAACATGAATCATTGGTCAGCGAATGAAACACTACTGTCTCAAGGAGAAAGACTTGGAAGTGAGAATCGGTGTTCAGAAACAGTATATGTATAGATGTTTTTGTAATGTCCTCTGAAAGATCTTCAGTTACCACTTGATGTCATTTCAAAGGTTTTCCACACACCACTGACAGAAGTGCTCCGGGATCACAGACTTAAATGGAGCAGCTTTATCCAATGACCACAAGCCATGATTCTAATTGAGGTTGTGGGAGTCGAGTCAATGACTATCTTACTAAAGCTTTCGTGTTTGTTTTGCTTGTGTAATAGAAATAATGCAGTTGTTTTCAGTATTAGTTTGTCTTTTCCAACACTTTGCCATTAGACTGCGACGCCCGAGGAGGAGGCCAACGACAAGCCTTTAATTCAACATGGTACTACCAGTGTTGACATTTCATGTTTTTTTTTCTCTTAAAATCATGCCACTACTTTTAAATTTGTATTCAAGCTTCACCCTTTTGTAGACTAATTGCTCGTCTTTGTAAATACACATCACTTATTTTTAGATGATTCTTCCTGTAACCTTGGTGCAATTTTTGTTGCAAAAAATACAAAGCGGTTTTGCTACTTGAACAACGTAGTTTGTTTCTGTCAGTGTGTTCGTGTTGTTTGCTCTCTATTCTAATGTGCTTTTGCATGTGTTTGTGGTTCATCTTAATTTTAAACGTCGACTCAGAATGAAGCAGAAACACTTTCTGTCTAGAGCATTTTTATTATCGTCATTAAAATCAAAATGTCAACATTTTTAAATCATATACACACAAGAACAGATTTTCAAACGTTAGCACAGCTCCTTCAAAGTTTATACATATGTACTGTTTTTGCTCATGTGAACAGCAAGGTCTTTCAGATCGCAGAATCAGACAGTTCAAAAGGACTACTGCCTGGCTTAGATAAGTCAAGATCTGATCTCCATTTTTAAGACTTTCTGTAGGAGAATTTGCCTCCTGTCTCTTCAGTTGGATGTGTGAGAGTTTGTGATGTACACGCCAAGTGAGGAGTCAGTGCTCTTTTACATCACTGTTACAGATACAGCCTTATTTACAGCAGCTGAATCAGATCCGATTTCATATGGTACATACACTGAATTAAGACACAGATGCTGCTTCAGAGGAAGTTTGCAGTGGTGCTGTTAATATACAAGCCAATGCACTGACTGGAGCCATTTCCATCACATTTCATAGATCTATACAAAAACAGTAGCACTGTTGTAAAACCGTTTGTTTATTAACTTAAGTCTGAACTGCTAGTTGAGATTAAACGGTGATAGTTATAATATTAACATGAATAATAACAATAAGGCAACATAATATAATGGTGGTGAGGACAGAGGAAAGAATGTTGATATGATGAAGGAGCAGAAGAGGAGATGGGAGGGATGAAAGAATTAATCTTTCCGTAAATTGTCTTTGATTCATAAAGCTGTCCGACCCAAACCGACTCTACACTCACACATGCGCTCGTATGTGAACATGTACATGATTGCGAGTTTGAAACAGGAGACAATTCATTAGGTTTTAAATCTATGATCAGTGAAATCAATACGACCACTGCGCATTTCCAGATGAATAAAAAAATGCAATGCACAATTCTAAGCACAAGTGCATATAAAACTGCGATGCATTATTTTGCACCCTCAACCTAATGCTTTTTATCTGCAGGTGCATCAGACGGGTGTCCAGATTGAGTCTTCTGCATGATTTTAATGCCCTGAACGCGTCACAACCACATTGACTCTCATACGGTTGGAAAAACGGCAGCAGATATGCTTTTGATGTTCTTAAACTGATCCTAACACAACCCATGCAGCAGCAGCATTATTATGAATCCATGTCACGTTTGGCCACTTCCTTCAGTATGGGTCTTATTTCTGTGATGTCACATTGTTGAGCTATAAAATCAATCAATAAAAAGAAGCTGAACTGATGCGTGTGACGTGATGAGCAGTGGTGCAGTCAGAGGAAGGTGAGGATGGGAACGTAAGAACACACTGACCAGAGAGAGAGGATGGACAGATGAAGAGAGAGACAGGAGGAGGAAATGAGCGCATGTAGCCGTGATCCTCCCGTCTGCGGTTCCCGCGGCTCTTTGGTACAGGCCAAGGCCGCGAGCGTGTGTGTGATGGCGTAAGAGGAGGATGGTTGTGGTGCGAGGGTGGAGGATGAAGGTCATTAACAGCCACAGCCCTCCCTCTGCGGCTGTGGTTCGCTGGTGAGCCGGCCGCCCTGCGGCGCTGACGGTTTGTGCTGCACGCCAGACTCGGCCGCGTTCAGATCCAGACTGCCGTCCTGAATGTTCTGGTAGATCTTCTTGGCTGCTTCCAGAAACGCATCCTCCACGTTCTCACCTCTGTGACCACAAACACACGGTTAGCATCTATACACTCACATGAGATTAATGGAACATAAAAATAAAAGATCAAGACAAACTTGATGGCTTGGGAAAACCCAACCTGATCTCATGAGAAAACGTAACTATTCTATGAGGTGGCACACTGGCAACATGCTAGGAACATAATAATAACACAATAAAACATGTTAGCAACATGCTAAGAAAAGGCTGAAACACTAGCAACATGTAAAAACACTAACAACATGGTAAAACCTGTTAAGAAATCATTAAAATACACTAGCAACATGTTAAAACACGCAAGCTAAAACATGCTAGGAACATGTCAGCGTTTGTGAAAATGTTATAATTATGCTATTAAAATGTTATCAATATGTGCTAAATGTGCTTTAGCAATGATGTTGTTAGGAAGGAACATATGAGCAATGTGTGAAAACATTATAAGCATGTTATTAACAGATGTGCTAGCAACTTGCCAATATCGTAACATTCTATCCATTAGAGACTGCATGGCTTTAAAACTTTCAGACTTAAAAAAGTTGATTCAATCTTTCTGACCAGGCTTTCCAAAACAGTCTCATGACAGTTCATAAACGCTTTACATTTTGCTGAACCGGTGGCTGATTCTAATGAATTTGCACAGTCCTATTCATATGCTATGACATGCTAACAACATACTTAAATGTTAGGAACATACAAGCATCAAGCTTTTATATATTTATAACAAAAATGTTATAAACATGCCGTTATCATTAGGAATATGCTAGCAATGTGTTAAAGCTGGTTGCTAGGGTGTTCTAGCTAGTTGCTATGGATGGATAGAGTACGATAGAGTAATTGGTATCAGAAATGTTATTCTCTAAATATTAATAATAATAATGTTAAATAGCATATTTCTCTCAAAGTTCATCTCTGTGAACATTTTCAAAGCATTTTTTCTGCCCTTCCATATTCAGGTAAGTGCTGCCTTCAGAACTGTCATGTGTGTAACAATGGGTTTTCCTCATAAATACACAATAATAAACACATTCTCTGATGATTTATATGTGACGTTTTCACTGCACACGTCACATCCATAAAGCTGGAGCTGCTGGAATAACTCACGTTTTAGCGCTGGCCTCCAGGAACAGCAGACCTGTGAACACAAACAAGCGTGATATCAGAACAGTGTCATGTGATCTGTCATGTGACAGAAATACGCTTCACTCACCGTTCTCTTCAGCGAACTGCTTAGCTTCCTCATACGTCACGTCCCGCTGTGCTTCCAGATCCGCTTTGTTTCCTATGAGTATGATCACCTGCACAAACACACCAGAGAAACGTCTCTGAGCCAAACCAACAGAACCAACCATAAACCCCACCCTCAACCTGTCAATCACACCCTTGATATCATAAGAAATACCTTTCACCTCTTACACCAAAGTGTGACATCTAGCTTAGCGGCAGCAGGCAGTGCCCTAAGTCAACAGAGCTCAACCCTATGATACTACTATGATATAGTGCTGAGACATGACAGTTAGAGCGCGATTATCTATCCATGCTCAGACTCATAACGCTCGCAAACATGGAAGAAAACGGACAGTGCTCTTCAGAACACATAATGGATTATATGCACGGTTACTTCCTGGTTTAGATAAGCCAGCTCAGTCATTTCCGGTCAACTGTCAAAATCAGCTACTGTATGCTGGAAGGGAGTGCACTTTCTCAATTTGAAGAAAAGATTTGTTTGTCTAAGAGGACCATACTGTATACTACCATATACTGTTTCAGGAATGGCAAACGCGAGTGTAAAAAATAACGCAAGTGAATCTGCTGAATAGTTTCCTTAAATAAAGCTGTGCATTAAGTGATTCAGACTAAATTCAGACTAACAAAACTACATCTGCAAGTCTGTATTGGCTGAATGTATTAAGCAGCTTCTACAGTTAAAGATAAAACTTAAAAATGTAGTTTTTAAATTAAATCTACAAATATTTTTAATTTTTTTTTATGCATTATTATTTAATTGTTACACCATTAATAATTAGCTTATTTAATTTGTAGTTAATTAACCCTTCCAGGCTTTTCGTGTCTGGGGTTAATTATTTATTTTTGAAATGACATGAGACAGACTTCCTGCACTTGCTATACTTTATACTTCAGTACAAAGTAATAAATCCAAAAGCAAGATGTGAAAAAAAAAAGTTGGAATGGCAACTAATAATGAGTGATCCTCTACTGCCATCTACATTCCTGCCAAATTTTTGCATTCAGTGTGAAAAGGCCTTAAGCCCAACCTACATACACCTGAGCCTTGCCAGTCCAGACTTTGCTTGTACTCACAGTATTGGGGTTGGTAAGGTTTCTGGCGTCAGTCAACCAGCTGCTGAGGTGGTTGTATGTGCTTCTCCTGTACAACACACAGACAGAGCATGTGTTTCCATCGCTAGAGACAACAGCAGCATGAGAGCCGAGTCACTCGGCTGACGTACCTGGTGATGTCATAGACCATCAGCGCTCCCGCCGCTCCTCTGTAGTAGCTGCGCGTCACGGCCCTGAAGCGCTCCTGACCTGCCGTGTCCCAGATCTGCAGCTTGATCTTCTGACCGCTCACCTCGATGATCCTGGTGCCGAACTCCACACCGATGGTGTGCGGACAGTCGGCCATGACTGAGCAGAGCAGAGGGGTCATGGTGAACACCAACAACTACTGACTCAAATCAGTGATGAAACTCAACATCAGCACTGTTAATTATCTAAATAATGACACTATTGTCTTCTGTAGAGCTGTTTTATAGCTAAATATTTGTTTAGTTGATTCTGTTCTGATTTTCCTGTTTATTACTGTGAAGCTGCCTTGAAAAATGAGGGTTAAAAAATAAGAGGGTGAAGTGAAACTGACTGGTCAACTTATCTAGATTTTTAACTTTATGATTCATTTTAATTTTTAAGACAAAACTGATTAGTGTTATAAAGGAGTTATTTGTAATCTTACATCGTATTTATTAGAATTCAGGGTTTATAGCATGCGATTCAAAGGCAAGGTCAGAGTGTCTGTTGTTTCAGTTATAATCAATATAATTTATGTGACATGACATACATACAGCCAAGTATGGTGACCCATACTCAGAATTCGTGCTCTGCATTTAACCCATCCAAAGTGCACACACACAGCAGTGAACACACACACACTCCCAACAAACAACCGGAGCAGTGGGTATCATTTATGCTGCGCAAACCCACAGAGCAGTTGGGGGATTCATTGCCTTGCTCAAGGGCACCTCAGTCATGGTATTGCTGGCCCGAGACTCAAACCCACAACCTTAGAGTTAGGAGTCAAACTCTCTAACCATTAGGCCACGACTTCCCACTTTTACAAATGAGTTTGATTAAACATTACTGGGTCAAAACAGAAAAGGAAGATATGTACAGATGAACTGTTAACAATAAGATCTATAATATGCATTTGAAAAATGGATTTCCATTTCATGCATCCCTAGTTTTAATTGTCTCTTGACGTAAACTTACTAGACAGTCAAGTTCTTGACAGTTGTGGCGTGTCTCGGGTCGTTTACACAACATTTTCAGCCAAAAATGGGAAACTTTTTATGTGTTTTGCCTGTTCATTTACACGACAATGGAGTTTTGGGGACTGAAAACGCATATTTTTGAAAATGGGTTTCAAAGTGCACATTTTTGAAAATGCCACAGTTATCGTTTCTGTGTAAACACCCAATATGGGAATCTTTATAACAGTGAGGTCATCCGCGTCCGTAGTAGGTGTTAGGTATGTAGACATGCGCAGTACGTGTCGATTTTAAAGGCAAGCGCGAACAAACACGCACAACAATGTCAGAGTACATGGAACTGTTGTTGCTCCTCAAGAGTTTGCTAACGCTTCTTCCAATATTACAACCAACAGCGGAGATGCATCATATACAACATATAATCGTCACTTCCCTACAAGTACTGTTTACTAACAAGAGGGCATTTCGCACCGCTTTAGTTCCAGAAATAAATGTACAGTACTAAATTACTGGGACGATTTTGCGCGAACTATTTCCCAGTACCATTTAAAGGGTTGCATTCACAACGACAGTGTGTACTAGAAAGTGATGTAAGCCGGTCGACAGCGACATCATTTGTGTGTGGCATTCAACAACGGAAACAAAGAAGAACAACGTTAACAACAGGAGGATGGAGGACGCTGTGATTGGAGCTGTGTTTTTGTTGTGTCTCACGGGTTTTACAATAATGGACATGGAATGCCGACGTATACGTAAAGCGACTGAAAGAACGAAAAGTAGGACTAAGAATCTCCAACTGACAGTGCTACATTTGCTACAAGTGCCTGCACTTCAGCGTCCGTCCATCTATCGCTGTTCTACATACTTGCGAAATAAGTTGACACAATGTTTACAGTATGTTTTCATGGTGTTTTAAATCATGGCGGGTGAGGGCGTTTTCATATGCGTTTGGCCAATCAATGTCTACTTATGTCATGTGTAGTACCAGTCGTGCTGGTTAGACCCTGCTCTAGAGTAGGAGCAAATTTGGTTCTCGAAAAAGGCAGTCCAGTGCTAAAATCGGACCCAGTTCCGGCAGTGTGAAAATGCCAAAAAGTGGGTAGTTCCACAATTAGTTCTGGTACTATGAAAAGGTTCCCGTGGTGCGAAAGGCCCTAAGGTAACCGCACCAACCACTGGCCTGGCATACGTAATACAGCTTTTGGCCATTTTAGCAGATATGTGTAAACACGAATCGTTTTAAAAATGTTGTCGTGTATACGTGAAACTTTTCTGTTTTTGACTACATCGTTGTCGTGTGAATGTAGCCTCAGTGTGTGTGTAGGACACCATGTCAACTTAAAAACAGTTCAGATCTTACCACTGAGAGGAACTTCAGAAGGATGTCAGCATTAGGAAAGTGTGTCTGAATCTGCATAAATTCCCATTAGTGTGAGATTATATGTTTGTTGGGCACATTTCCGTGTGAAGATACCATACTGAAACTATTAATGAATGATTGGACGTTTAAAACTCTATTGGACTGTCAGCAAACCCTCATGTAACCCATATAACCATTCTATCTGGCTCAAGATGTTGATCTGCATTAGGGCTGTGTGATATGGGGAAAATCTAATTGCGATTTTTTTGACAGATATTGCGATTTGATTTGCGATTTTAAATTTGCAAAGTCAAGCTTCCGCTCAATATTGTCAATAATGTGAAGCACAGTATGAGTATCATTACCCTGCTGAAAAAAAAAAGCAGAAAATCTTAGTTTCCATTAAACCATTACAAAATTCCTTTTTTTTTTTTAATGGTGGGTGTTTACGCAGTTGGCTAGAGCAGAACTGATTGGGGAGAACGGAGGTGCGCTCACTCTATTGGTTAGTAAGACTGCCACTCAAGGCTGCAGTCATGCATATCCTCTGGAACAGAGTAATATCGCGTCCACATCGCAGGCTTTTGCGATGAGCAAATAGCAACGTCTCAAATCGCGATTTCGATTCGATTTCGATTAATTGCACAGCCCTAATCTGCATCGTGTGTGTTTAACATGCTGAAGGAAGGCCTGTCAATCACTCGTACTCACATTTCTTCTCTGTGAACTGGTGCAGTAAGCAGGACTTCCCTACGCCCATGTCTCCTGTGGAGAGAGAGCAGATATGAAAGCCTGACAACACACGACTGAATGCTTCACTGCTGCTGATTCACTCACCGATGATGATGTACTTGAAGATGTAGGAGTAGTTGTAGGGTGCAGTGGCCATTGCCGCTCTGAAACAGACAGATACGCACACATGTGATTGTTAGCATGCTGCTGACCACAGTTACAAGTTGTGTAACCTCTCAAGAGCCTCTGAAGTGTGTTGAAACCATGTGTGCTATGGTTTTGCACTTGAAAATGAAAAATTTAAGACAGTCAAATATTCATATTGTATTTTTACAGTAATGTAAAATAAAATTATTGTATTTTTCTTAAATGCAGTAATTCCTCATTTTTAATTCTACAATGAAATATTAAAACAGTATTTTTTTTTTTTTTCATTTTTTTTACACGGCTCTGTGGAATACTCTCATTTCCTAGAAACGCAGCTGCTGCCATTTTGCTACGATTGTTTTGTATGATGTAATGGATTATAAGACAACTAATAAACTGGTAATGTTTTAAAACGTTTTCTTTTATTGCCTTCATTATTTTTGTGGTGAAATGCTGTGTTTAACTGCACCGTATCCCTTTAATGTCCGTCTAGTGTGAATTTGCCACTTGCTCGTAACTGCTGACTTCACGGAAGCTTCACGTTCAAATATTTCAACTCATATCAATATTTCGCATCTAATTATTTACTTATGTGGCAAGTAGCTAGGGATGCACGATCATAATTTTTCTAGGCTGATTCCGATACAGATATTTTACAATCAAACTGGCCGATTCCGATACCGATTTCCGATTTTTTTTTTTTTATCTTTAAGCAACAAACAAGAAAGAGTGCATCAGCATTTAGCTTTTGTTTTGAATTGGGTTGAAACTACATAGAACTGGCCTTAAATTAAAAGATTATCTGTAACCATGTGAAATTAAAGGCAATAACTGCATAGTTCTACAGTCCAAACAACACAATCAACACATATTCAATAAGATGTTTCTTAATCAGCATTCAGTATTTTAGATTTTAAATTTGGTTTTAAATTAAAAGAAAAGGTCTTTACCAGTGAGACTAAATAAAAGTATGCTATAAATACATTATTCCAAAATGTTAAAATCAAATAATGTTGGTGCGAATAAAACAAAGATGCAAAGTGTTTCATTCACCCAATTAAAAAAAATAAAAATAGGATAATGATTCACCTCTATAATTTTTACTTGAGCCAATGAAAAATAAATTAAGTTAAAAAAATATATAGATCTGAATCATTACCCTAAAATTTTTTAATTGGATGAATGAAATACTTTTTTTTCCAGTGTGCTACAGCAGGTGATTTTTAAATCAAATTAAGTTAATGTAATTTTAAGGTAAAAAAAAAATAATCATCCTATACAGAACTGACGTTTACTTCTGGCTTTTCAAACGTGTGTGCAAGTTCTACTTTACAAAAAAAAAAAAAACATTTCAGTTTTGTCACAGTTTAGTCTGTTTCGTTTCTCATCCAACACGCGAGAAGTTGAGCTGAACATCCCTTCACTGTCTAGTACGCTTGTGCAGGGCACAGACAGGTACAGTACGCTCGCGCAGCTTCAGTGAGCGCAGGGAAAGGCTCTTATTTGTGCGCCAGTACACCAACGGCTGTTCGCTTCCTGCTATCTGTGCCTCAGACATGTAGCTCTGCACTTCCAGTGCGGAAACGGCTGCCGTGTCCTGCGCACAGATTTCGAAATACTGGCACATAAATGACATAGCGAATGATTACAATGTAGTCTGTGCACGCGGGCGCACTTCCGGAAAAATCGGCCGGAAAAAGACCAAAATCCGATTTATGGCCGGTCAACCGGTGCATCCCTACAAGTAGCCATGAGAGAACAACCGGCTGGATGTACATTATCCCTTACTTAACAACAACATTTATAATAATTTTTATAAATACTTTGCAATTTTTACCAGATGAATCGGAATTATATTTCCCCCCCAAACTGTCCAGCGCTACTTGAGATTTTATAGACCACATTCCCATTGTTTTTGACCTATTCAATAAAAAATATAAAAAATTGTTAAATAAAAATAAACAAACAAGAAAGAAATATATATATTTCTAAATCTTTTTTTTTTTTTTTATCACTCCACGCTGATAGCATGTGACTTCTGTGATTCGACTGTCTATTATTATAATTATTTAACAGTACACTGTATAGTTACTCTACTAACATTTACAGTGAAATCTTTTGGAAAAACGTGCATTAAGCAATTTTCTGAACAAGACTGCTGTCTGTTAGCATTGACAGTTCGATAACATGCCTGACAGACAAATCACAGAAGTCACACAATGCCATTCAATCAGCACACATCTGATCAAAAACAATGGGAGACTCTTTCAATTCTAACAGGCTTCATTTAATTCATTATGTTCACACTCATCAAACTGTTGAGTTCTTTGAGATATAGAAGTTCAATAAAGGCTTGATATCAGATTTTGCCTGTTCAGAGAGAGGTTTTCAAAACTACAGCACTGAAATGTCTGTTGTTCCTGAACGTGGTGCTATTGTTTGTAGTAACCGGTGCTGAAGTCAATAACAGCACATGAAACATCATGTGACTCCAGCGCTGACAGTAAATGTGCTGTATGTCCATTTTAGACTCACTTCTTAAAACAAATGTATGTTACAGAGTTACAGAGTTATGAAGTTTGCAGGTCTATATTTTTGAGTATTAGTCTATTAATGTATGTTGCCATCCATCTATCCATCTTCTTCCACTTATCCGGGGCCAGGTCACGGGGGCAGCAGTCTAAGCAGAGATGCCCAGACTTCCCTCTCCCTAGACACCTTCCTCCACTCTAACCTATTGCTTGGACAACTTTTGCCCACTGTCATCCAGACCAGCACGCACCATGGACGTTTCCAAACTTATCCTGTCCAGTCATCCTACTACTTGTCCACCTGATCATATCCCCACTCACCTCCTTCAAGCGATTTCTTCTTTAGTCATACCTTCACTTACTCACATTATCAACATCTCTCTTCACTCTGGTACATTTCCCTCAGCATTTAAGCAGGCTCTGGTAAGCCCACTGCTTAAGAGACCATCTCTAAATCCAGCACTTCTAGAAAACTACACACCAGTATCCCTTCTTCCATTCATTGCAAAGACATTTGAGCGAGTTGTGTTCAACCAACTCTCTATGTTTCTTGTACAGAACAACCTCATGGACAGGAACCAATCTGGCTTCAAAAGCAGCCACTCAACTGAGACTGCCCTGCTCTCGGTTACTGAAGCCCTGCGACTGAGCAGCTTCCAAATCCTCGGTACTCATCTTGCTGGATCTGTCTGCTGCTTTTGAAACAGTTAATCACCAGATTCTACTGTCCACCCTCAGAAAGATGGGCTTCTCTGGAACCGCACTCCTGTGGTTTAAGTCCTACCTCTCAGATAGATTCTTCAGGGTGTCTTGGAGGGGTTAAGTTCCTAAGTCACAACTACTTGCTACTGGGGTTCCTCAAGGCTCAGTACTTGGACCGCTTCTCTTCTCCATCTACATGACGTCATTAGGATCTGTCATTCAGAAGCATGGCTTTTCCTATCACTGCTACGCTGATGACACTCAACTCTACTTCTCATTCCAACCAGATGACCCGACGGTAGCTGCTCGTATTGCAGCCTGTCTGAGTGACATTTCTAGCTGGATGAATGACTATCACCTTCAGCTCAACCTTACTAAGACAGAACTGCTGGAGGTTCCAGCTAACACATCGTTTCATCACAACTACTCTATACAGCTGGGTTCATCAACCATAACTCCTTCCAGGACAGCCAGAAACCTAGAAGTTGTGATGGATCATCAGTTAAGCTTCACAGACCATATTGCTACAATGACCCGGTCCTGCAGATTTGCCTTATACAACATTAGTAAGATTAGACCCTTCCTGTCAGAGCAAGCCATCCAACTTCTTGTCCAAGCTCTTGTTCTCTCCAGACTGGACTATTGTAATGCTCTCCTGGTGGGCCTTCCTGCATGTACTATCAAGCCTCTACAACTGATCCAGAATGCAGCAGCGAGGGTTGTCTTCAATGAGCCAAAAAAAGCTCACGTTACTCCTCTCCTCATCAGGTTACACTGGCTACCAGTAGCCGTTCGCATCAAAATCAAGGTACTGATGCTTGCCTACAAGACGACCACTGGCACAGCACCAATATATCTAAACTCACTAGTTCAAACTTATGCGCTCTCCAGAAGCTTGCGTTCTGCAAGTGAATGGCGCCTTGTAGTGCCATCCCAAAGAGGTTCAAAATCACTCTCACGGACCTTTTCCTGGACTGTGCCCAGCTGGTGGAATGACCTCCCAATCTCAATTCGAACAGCCGAGTCTTAACTCATTGTCAAAAAACATCTAAAGTCTTTTTCGCCAGCACTTGACCAACTAATACTAGCACTTACCTTTTCTTGTCTATCCTATTCTTGAAAAAAAAAAAAAAAAAAAAAAATAGCTACGGGTTCTGTACTAGACTAACTGTGACTTGTCATGGCACTTTTATACTGTTGTTGTTCTCTCATTGGTCTGATTGCTTCTATTGTTCTCATTTGTAAGCCGCTTTGGATAAAAGCATCTGCTAAATGATTAAATGTAAATGTAAATGTTCCATTTGAAACCACGTGAAAATACCACATTTAATAACATGTTTTTACTCCAAACTCACTTTATAACGTCAGTCAAGTGTTTGAAGTAAATCCTTTTGTGAGATGATGTGGCTTCTTACACAGAACAAGGCAGGCAACATATTTCAAAGTATTCTAAGCAGTGATAAAGGCTATGTCGATTAGCATTGCATTATTATATACTTTTTTTGTTATAATAAAAGTTATAATAAAACAAACTCAGATAAACCATATATTGTCATAGTCGTGTGTTTATTAGTCACATTGAATCAATGAAAGCAGTTAAATCTTCTGTTTATTCAGCAACCGCTATAGGGATTTCCTGGATTTCTTTTGCGAGGCCTATTTGGAGTTTCCGTGCAAGAACCCTCTGGCATTCGGATGGAGATTTACTGCTGATCACAAAACCGTGCTTCACTGAAAGATACGCGTGGCAATCATAGCTTCTGCCTAATCGCGATTTATCGCCTTTACGATTTAATTTCAATTAATCGTGCAGCCCTAGTGGACGGTAGGCCTGTCACGGTAACAACTTATTGTTGTGCAATATATTGCCCCAGAAATAATCGCGATAAACAATATTATTACCATTTTAAGACCATTTTATGCCACTGAATATATAATCATAATATAAAAGAATAATAATGCAAGAAGTCCAGCACATTTGACAACAAACTTTTAATTCTTAAGAATATTTAGATCATGGAAATTAAGTATCAAAATATTAGAAAAATTAAAAAACTTGAATAAATAGTAAATAAACATTTCCTAACAAAAAGTGCAAAGTAACAAGTAGAAAAAAGAAAATGTTACAAATAACTTGTATGGAGATTTTTCCATCTACAGATTTTTCCTGGACCTTCTTTTCTCTGTAAATTAAGGGTGCACTGTATTGTTAAAAAAAACACAATCCCTACCTAGCAGTCATATGTCCATATGCACAAAGGCACAGATCCCTAAACAAGGCCATATCTGCAGATTAAACTTTTTTTGTAGAAGCATTTTTTAAATTTGAATTAACGCCAACTACACCACGTTATGTATGAGAAGCTGCAAAAGACACTGACGCAAGTGGAATGCAAAAAACATGGTGACATTAATTTTTATGTAAATATAATGGGCAATATATTGTGTCACCAAATTTTATTGAGGTCATGTACAATACAATACAACACATATATTGTGCAATAAGTTGATATATTGATTATTGTGACAGACCTAGTGGAAGGAAATAATTAACAGGTCCAAATACCAGTCAATACTGGCACACAACCTTCAGGCTTCTGCTAGAAAGCTGAAGATGAAGAGGAACTTCATCTTTCAGCACGACAACGACCCAAAGTATACATCCAAATAAACAAAAGAATGGCTTCACCAGAAGAAGTTTAAAGTTCTGTAATGGCCCAGCCAGAGCAGGGCTGTCACTAACGATTATTTTGGTAATCGAGTAATCTGTAGATTATTCTGACGATTAATCAAGTAATCAGATAATTAATCATTAATTTTGTTTGTAGTCATAAAAATAGACCTAAGTGAACTTCAAATACATATATAATGGCAATTAAGTAAAGCATAATCAACGGCTTGCCATGCATTAAAGGATTTTAAGAACCGCTTTGAGTTTGGTTGAACCGCCGTTGATTATCCCACTTATTCCATGGTCATCTGCCAAGTTATAGACAAGTTAAAAGTAGTATTGCTCGCAGTAGAGATGGAGTTTCAGATGCTCCACACATGTAAATGATAACAGTTTGTGTGGAGCAGCATTTACTGTGAACGAAGCCGCTCTGAGATGCACATATGTAACCTACACATATATATCATTGCATATATTTATTTATTTGTGAATTCACAATAGCATTATGCTTTATTATGATTTTTAAATGATTTTAATACGTGACGCAGAACTGAATCCAATTGAAAATCTGTGGGGTGATCTGAAGAGGGCTGTGCACAGGGGATGCCCTCACAATCTGACAGATTTGGAGCGTTTTTGCAAAGAAGAGTGGGCAAATATTGCCAAGTCAAACCCCCCACAACCCACCCCCGGCATTTTAACAGGGGTGTGTAGACATTTTATATACACTGTACACTTAGTGCAAATAGCCAGTGCCTTTCAATAAAGGTGCATGCAACTAACACGCAAGCACTTAATACTAGTGGTAATGGACTTATGAAACACAAATTTTGAAAAATTTACCTTTCCATACCATACCGATACTATACCAGTGTTTTGTTTTTTTCTGGACTCTTGAACTTCACACAGATTATTACTGTTGAATTCATTTCACAACGCTGTTTGTCATGACTTGTGACCACGTAGACGATGCTTCAAAGCTAAAATTTGGGCTTCATATTAGATATAATGGTCTAATAATTTTACCAATTTCAAACAGCTTTTACTGCAACAGGCTTTCAATTGACACTTTAAATTTGCATAGCTATATAAATTACTTGGCTAATGGTTTAAAAAAAATGGTACTACAGTAAAATGTCCAAATTTTGGATTTCGTTAGACTATTACCTCTGGTGCTTAGCTTTAAGGCATCCAGGAAAGGAAGCTTCCGTTGTGTTGGCTAATTTCTTTGTGTTGCGGCTTGTTCCTGTTATGTTGTGGCGTTTTTGCTGCATTGTGCACTAATGTGCCACCATAAGAAGTTCCTACATGACATATATTTATATATATGTCACGTATGGCATTTATATCAGTATTGAAAAGCACAGTTATGTAATTTGTGATCACTGAACATGATGAAATTTCACTGGTAAACAGTATGTCATGAGTGTGAGAACAACAGAAGAAACAGACTCCAGTCCGAGCATAACACACAGAGAGAGATGAACACTCGTGCTCAGCAGGACAGTCTGTCACTCTTAACACACCTTCATCATCCTCATCATCACTGCAATCACAGTGTACATCAGATGACTGACAGCAGGCTGTCCTGATAGAAACACTCACACTAACGCACACGGTTTTGTGTAGCATCATTTATAGGCGCTGTACGTTACTGAGTGTGAAACTGTCCCACATAAACATAAATCTCCATCAGCTGAGTGGGTGTCGCTACTCTTCCTGTCAGATAAAGCTGATCAGAACGACACTACTGTAACACACAGCGCTCACATTAACACACTGACCGGCTAACGGCCGGATTTCTCCGTTTGAGATATTTCACGCGTTCTGTTATTTTTACGGTGATTTGGAGCTGCTAGCGGCTAGCTAGTGTGAGCGGCTAACGGCTGATTCGCGGCTCCGGATTGAATTTAACGCTGAACGGACGCGCTCTGTGGAGTGACACGCGTGAGAGTGGAGTGTGAACGCGCGGCGTATGTGTATATCATGCGTGTTCTCACCTGTAGTCGTGTGTTTGCTGTAAATCAGTGTGTTCAGGTGGTGATTATCCGGATCCTGGTCAAGATGGCGGCGGCACAAAGACTGACGCAGTTCCGCGGCTCACCTGCGGGGGGCGCCAGAGGAGGCGCGCTTCACTGCACTCGGCGTGACCCGCAGCGGACGCGCGCACGCGCGTACACAACCCCCGGCTGCGTCCAAATGTTCATACTATCCATCCTAAATAGTATGTGTGATTAGTGAAGCCCGTTCCTCAACATCTTGCTCTTCTTTTAAGCCCGTTCATCTATACAACCAAATTCAAAGGGAGGTTTGAATGGGTTACACGTTTATACCTTGAACTGGATGTTTAAAATCTAAATCGACTAAAAATGTTTTCACTTTTCCTTTCTTGTGATTTTAATTCTACTACAAGGCTCCCCATGAAACTGTCAAAACTTTCATCAAATTCATGACTCCTGGAAACTGATCTTTATTTAAGTCGTTAAATTCAAGTTCACTGACAGACGTCTGTACTTTTGTCATATATAGATTATGAATATATATTTATTCATTTGTCTTTACAACTGTTGTCTATATGTGGATTGTTTTTCACACACAAAAGAGTGATGAACAGGGCAACATATTGAGGTATAGAAATTCTACACTGATTAAAAAAAAAAAAAAAAACTGCACTGATATCGGCTCGGTATCAGTATCATCCGATACTCAGAATTTCTGGTATCAGATCTGGATAGGTTCTGAAAAAGTGGTATCGAGCCAGCCCTACTTTTTTCACTGAATGGTTTTTGGCCATTGTTTTTTTTTTTTATCTCAGATTTACTAAGCAACATAGTGATTTATATTCCTATAATGATTGTATTGATATGGAATAAATGCTTTAAAACAGGACTATATTAATCTTACAAATACTACCTTCTCTAATTTGTTGCTTTTAGTAAACTCTTACAAAATATATTGTAATTTGAATATCTCTCAGCCATTTATCTATGGGTTTAGTATTATGGATACTAAATGTAAAAATCAATTTGGAAGGAATTTCATTGCTTCTAGTAACAATTTAGCTATTAAAGCTTATGAAAAATGGTTCATGCTTTACCCAAACGTTACCCAAAAATTTTCAGAAGGTATGAACTATTTTTTGTTTAATAATAAAATAAAAGATCTATTTTAAAATTATTTATCATTTTTATCATTTCACTAAGTATTTAAGTAAATTCAATCGGATTCTCCACAAAATCTCTCACACTACTGTTCTTATACTAAACACTTCTGGCTTCAGATTCACCCTGATGTTTCTGACAGTAGGTGATGTCCTGGACTTAATTTTTTTGTTGGATAAATACCACATTTAGAAAGCAAAATACCTTATAAATATAAACTAAACTGTAAATTATTTGTTTTTGAATTAGTTTATATTTGTCATCACTTCAAAATAAAATCCCGTCCAATAATAATAAAAAAAAAGCTTAGAAAACAGTCCATTCTATAGAAAAAAAAGTTTAATTGTTGTTATTATTATTATTATTATTACTCTTTTTTTTCTCGGTATCCCCCCTTGCTCTTGTTTGGTTCTCTGATGTTTCTTATTGAAAGAAAAAAAAAAAACAACAACACATGAACTCAGAACTTTTCAGCAAATCATCAGTGAAAAAAAGTTATTGAACAACAACCTCAAACCACATATTTTATATAGTGGTTTCACTTATAAATTCTAAATTCTAATCATAATGGATTTTATCTCTATAAATTAATAAATTATAAATATAGAGAGAGAGAGCTTGATGAAAGCAGGGAACACTGCATTTTACGTAAAGCTTGGTAAAATTGAACAAGCATCTGTACTTTTCTTCCCACAATGTCGTAGAAGAGGCTTTAATTATGTCACTTCCTGTGGGTTTCAATTATAAGGAATGTTATATTATTTTTTTAAATTGTGAAAAATCTTGGAGTATTGGAATAGCTAAATGTTACGATGTTAAAATGTGAACTTAAAATATATTTTTATGACATCATATGATTGTATGGTTTTGGTTTTTGGAGGGTGACAGATGTGTTTACAACTAGCTATTTCTCATCCTTTGTTAGTTTTTATGTTAAAGGTTTTATAGTTGAAGTTCACTTTTAAAAATAAAAGTTCTTTGTTGGCATCTATGAAACCCAGTAAAAAATGAGAAACTGAAAGTTTAAGAATGTTTCTTTTTGTCAGGGACCTGGCAAGCCCGGTCCCAGCCAATCCACAACACTCACTTTCCCCTGAGTACTAATCACCCTCACCTGTTCACCATCAGCGATCTCATCAAGGCACTATAAAGCACTCACCCCAAGTTCAGTTCACCGTCAAGCCTCCAACAGGAACAGACCTCATGATTCCGTCCTTAGCCTGCCTCTCATCCGAAGAAGCTCCATGACGTAACGTATACGTACTTTTGAGAACTAACCTCTGTGTCCCTTTGCTACTGTCTCCAGGATTCCTGAGAAACCTTCGTTCCCTGATTCCCCTTCGATCTCTGGTGTCTCCGGAGCTAAGATCAACAAGGGGTATGTGACTATCAAGATCGCACCAATCACCCTCTGTGTAGACAATACCCATACTGAATCCTTTGCCCTGTTTGTTCTCGCTAATAGTCAAGCAGATGTCATTCTAGGCCGCCCTTGGCTCATTCAGCATCAACCTACCACAGATTGGGTTACGGGAAAAATTCTAAACTGGGGTTGCAACTGCCTAGCCATAAATCACTGGTTTCCCGCACAAGCCGCTAATGATTCCCCTGTTCCCCTGTCGATGAATTATACGTCTATTGAGAGCCCCACAGAAAAGTTGTCTGTCAATGTCCCATCCTGTTATGCCTCTTTCGCAGACGTCTTCGATCCCATTGCAGCCTCCAAGTTACCACCACATCGACCCTGGGACTGCGCCATACATCTCGTCCCTGGAGAGACCATTCCCAAGGGTAGAGTTTACTCCCTGTCCATCCTGTAACAAGAAGCCATGCGAGAATACGTCGAAGAGGCGTTGAAACAAGGTTACATCAGACCTTCTACCTCACCGGCTGCCGCTAGTTTCTTCTTCGTTCCAAAGAAGGATGGAGGCTTACGACCTTGTATAGACTATAGAGCCCTGAACAAGATCATGGTAAAATTCAGTTACCCGCTTCCCTTTGTACCATCCTCCCTAGAACAACTCCGTGATGCTCGGATCTTCACAAAACTGGATCTACGAAGTGCTTATAACTTAATCAGAATATGGAAGGGAGACGAGTGGAAGACTGCTTTCATCACCCCTGCAGGGCACTATGAGTACTAAGTAATGCCGTATGGTCTAGTAAATGCCCCTTCAGTGTTCCAAAGTTTCATGGACGAGGTCCTCAGAGAGTTCCTGAACCGGTTTGTCCTTGTGTACATAGATGATATACTCATCTTCTCCTGCAACGAGAGTGAACATCAGCATCACGTTTCCCAAGTGCTCCATCACCTAAGAAAGTTCTCCCTGTTTGTAAAGGCCGAGAAATGTGTCTTCCACCAGACCTCTAATGATTTCCTGGGCTACCACATCAGTGAAAAAGGGGTTAAGATGGACGACAGGAAAACCGAAGCCATTACATCCTGGCTGACTCCAAAGTCCAAAGATCTTCAGAGGTTCCTTGGTTTCGCAAACTTTTATCGCCGTTTCATCGACCATTATAGTATAACCACACCACTTACAGCTCTCCTCAAGGGAAAACCAAAGACACTCCAATGGACCCCAGAAGCAGAACAGGCCATCCAGGCATTAAAGACCGCTTTCACCAAAGCCCCTTTGCTTCAGCACCCAGACCCTGAGAAGTTCATAGTGGAAGTAGACGCCTCTACCACAGGCGTAGGAGCCATCCTCTCCCAGTACTCCAAGAGCGCATCGAAACCCATGCCCTGTGCCTTCTTCTCGAGGAAACTATCCCCGGCCGAGAAAAATTATGATATTGGCAATCGAGAACTCCTTGCAGTGAAACTTGCTCTTGAAGAATGGAGGCACTGGTTAGAGGGAGCCAGGCAACCATTTCTCGTGCTTACGGACCACAAGAACCTCCAATACCTAAGGGAGGCAAAGAGACTCAATCCTCGCCAGGCTCGGTGGGCCCTGTTCTTTACCCGGTTTCACTTCAAAATATCTTACCGCCCCGGATCCAAGAACACCAGAGCCGATACCTTATCACGCCTCCACACCGATGAAGAAGTACCGGAGGAGCCAGAACCCATCATCCCTACTCAGCTTTTTGTCAATCCCATACAATGGGACCTAGATGAACTGCTTCTAGAGCAATCACGACACCAGCCAGTTCCACCTACGTGTCCCGCGGATAAGATCTACGTCCCTGAAGATCACCGTACGTCCCTAATCTCCTCTGCGCACGCATCTGTGGGAACTGGTCATCCCGGAGTCAGCAAGACACTCACCGCTCTTCAGCGAAAGTACTGGTGGCCTCGAATGCAAGAGGATATCAAGGAATTTATCCAAGGCTGTGCCCTTTGCGCCATGACCAAAGTACCTCGACGCTTACCTACCGGAAAACTGCTCCCATTGCCGATTGTCCATGGTCCCACATTGGAGTGGATTTCGTCACCGACCTCCCAGCTTCTGATGGTAATACCTGCATCCTTGTAGCCATAGATAGATTCTCAAAAGCATGTAGACTGATTCCTCTGAAAGGCCTACCCACAGCCTTTGAGACAGCCAAACTTCTGTTTAATCATGTATTTCGTAATTTTGGCATTCCAGAAGACATTGTTTCGGACAGAGGGCCCCAGTTTATCTCCAGGGTTTGTAAGTCTTTCCTCGCTCTGCTCAACGTCACAGTAAGCCTCACTTCCGGCTACCACCCACAGGCAAACGGACAAACGGAACGCAAGATCCAGGACATCAGCCGCTTCCTCAGGACCTTTTGCCACCGCAACCAAAATCTCTGGAACCGTTACCTAGTCTGGGCAGAATATCCCCAAAACTCCCTACAACAGACATCCACCAACCTAACCCCCTTTCAATGTATCCTAGGCTATCAACCTCCCTTGTTCCCCTGGTCCGGTGAACCATCCGAGGTCCCAGCAGTGAATGCCTGGTTCCGGAACAGTGAGAGGGTTTGGAACCAGGCACACTACCACCTTCAGCGAGCAGTAAATCGCCACCAACACTTTGCAAATGTTCACCGCAACAAGCTCCTACCTACCAGCCAGGGCAACTGGTATGGCTCTCTACCTGAGACATCCGCTTACGACAACCATGTCGAAAATTGAGCCAGAGATACATCGGACCATTCCCAGTAGAACGGCAGATCAACCCAGTTACCTACCGACTCCAGTTACCCGCACAGTACCGAATCCACCCCACCTTTCATGTCTCTTTGCCCCATACCCCATCACTTACCTGTATCTGTTCCCTCTGCAGATCCGGTCCCTGACGACAACCCCCCGTTACCACCTATTGACACTGAGCCCATCTACACCGTAAGAGAAATATTGGACTCCCGATGTCGTGGTGGGCGAATAGAATACCTAGTGGACTGGGAGGATTATGGACCAGAGGAAAGGTGTTGGGTACCTTGTCAAGATATCCTCGATCCCAATCTACTTACAGAGTTCCATGCCCAACATCCAGAGAGACCCGCTCCGCGGCCCCGAGGCAGACCCCCACGACGTCGGAGAGTAAGGCCCGCTGGTGCGGACCCTGGAGGGGGGGGGTAGTGTCAGGGACCTGGCAAGCCCGGTCCCAGCCAATCCACAACGCTCACTTTCCCCTGAGTACTAATCACCCTCACCTGTTCACCATCAGCGATCTCATCAAGGCACTATAAAGCACTCACCCCAAGTTCAGTTCATCGTTAAGCCTCCAACAGGAACAGACCTCATGATTCTGTCCTCAGCCTGCCTCTCATCCGAAGAAGCTCCATGACGTAACGTATACGTACTTTTGAGAACTAACCTCTGTGTCCCTTTGCTACTGTCTCCAGGATTCCTGAGAAACCTTTGTTCCCTGATTCCCCTTCGATCTTTGGTGTCTCGAATGTGCTGGGCAAGTTCGCTGAACATATCTTACCCTATACCAAAGGAAAGGACGAGTGATCGTCACAGAATCTGCACCTGATATCACCTGCTATTCACCTCGCACTAGTATTGTGAAAAATAAACTTGGTGTTTAATTCACTTACCTCTGCCTCATGTGCCTATCCTGACACTTCTATGGCAACGCTGTAAAAAAAGACCCCGCTTTGAACTGTATTTATAAGAATGCAAAGAACCTGTAAGATTCTCACTAAGATAAGAACATTTATACCTTTTTGTATTTGAAGTTGTGAAAGTGAGAGTCAAGACTTCTGTCATTCATGTCACAGTTAAGTCAAGTCACCTTTATTTATATAGCGCTTTATACAAAACAGATTGTGTCAAAGCAACTGAACAGCATTAATTAGGAAAACAGTGTGTCAATAATGCAAAATGACAGTTAAAGGCAGTTCATCATTGAATTCAGTGATGTCATCATTCAGCTCAGTTCAGTTTAAATAGTCTGTGCAATCATTTGCAATCAAGTCAACGATATCGCTGTAAATGAAGTGTCCCCAACTAAGCAAGCTAGAGGCGACAGCGGGAAGGAACCAAAACTCCATCAGTGACAGAATGGAGAAAAAACCTTGGGAGAAAGCAGGCTCAGTCGGGGGCCAGTTTTCCTCTGGCCAGACGAAACCAGCACTTCAATTCCAGGCTGCAGCAAAAGTCAAGTCAGATTGTGCAGAAGAATCTTCTGTTTCCTTTGGTCTTGTCCCGGTGGTCGTTACGAGGTCTTTACAGGGTATCTGGGGCTCATCTAGTTGTCCTGGTCTCCACTGTCTTTCAGGGCTGTAGAGGTCCCTTCTAGGTGCTGATCCACCATCTGGTCTGGATACGTACTGGATCCGGGTGACTGTAGTGACCATCTGATCTGGATACAGACTGGATCTGGTGGCTAAGGTGAGCTCGGGATAAGAGAGAAACAGACTAATATTAGCGTAGATGCCATTTTTCTAACGATGTAGCAAGTACATTGGGTGTTATGGGAAGTGTTCCCTGTCTCCATCTGCTGGTCAGTCTTCATGAATTCATCAGGCTGATTTTAAAGAAGTATGTGTTCAGGCAACAGGAGGCAGTGCTGTAAGACCCTGAACACCTTCGTTTGATGCTTCATCTGCACATTCATCACATTAATGTCCATTATCATCTGATATCTCACATGTCTCACAATATTTTTTGAGTAAGTTCCTAACAATAGCCTATTCTACATCTGTCACAGATCAGGGTGCCTCCTCGGCTCCTCTCGTTGTTTTTATTGTCCTGTCATTTTCAGCAGCTCGTGGTCTGAGGGGTTCTGACCTACTCACCAAGAACTATGGACACAGCAGAGGAAACGGAGTTGCGCCAAGCCCCCCGAGATCTCTCACCAGCTAAACCAGCTAATAGGTCAACCTTCCAACCCTCCAACAGCTCAGGTTGTAACACCTTATCCCATCCATGATGGAGCCGTTTCCTGTCACGCTGAACCTCGGCTCAATCTGCCCACTCCATACTCGGGTGAGCCCAACTCATGTTGGTCATTCCTATCCCAATGCTCACTGATTTTTACTCTCCAGCCTTCCTGTTTTCCCACAAAGCAGTCCAAGGTGGCATTCATCATCACGCTCTTGGTGGGTCAAGCGAGAGAGTGGGGAACGGCCATGTGGGACAGCGATCATGACTGCTGTTCTTCCTTTGAGGGATTCTCAAAAGAGTTGCACAAGGTGTTCAAGCGCTCTGCTATGGGAATTGAGGCAGCATGAGCCTTGTGTCTGCTATAGCACGGAGAGCACGGAGAGCATTCCGTGTCTGCAGTGAGTGTGCGGGTAATTGAGTTCCGCACACTCACTGCATCCTGTGGCTAGAATGCTAAGGCACTCTGGGATCACTTTCCACGGACTGGTTGAGCATGTGAAGGACAAGATCTATTCTCTTGAACTGCCCTCTAGCTTGGATGGGTTGATTGACCTTGCCGTTCAGATCTATGAACAGATTTTTCTACGTTCCTGGCACCGGAGAGGAATGACCATATTGCTAGTACCAAGTCTGTATCGGCTAGTGACACGCCATCTCAATGCTTCGTCTTCTCGCAGGAGAAGCCAATATAGGTCGGGAGAGCACGGCTGACCATGGGGGAGTGACGTCATTGCCTGGCTAATCAGCAGTGTATCTACTGCGTGAGGTGAGACGGGTGGAAGCTTCGTGCCCTGTAGTGGGGCAACATTTACCATGCAAGAGAGAGCATATGGTGAGAGTCACTACTATTTGACTGCCATCTGGTGGTCGTTTGGAGTTTCAAGCCTCGTTACAGATCAAGGGGGCTGTTTATCAGGTGTCTGCATTGATTGACTCGGAGGGCGATTTCATGGATTCTGGCCTGGCCACACCCTAGCCCTTTTTGCTTAGCTCAGTGTTTGGGTGCTGCATTTTCCCCTGTTATGTCTCATTCTGTGTTGCAGGAGGAGCCGGTGAGCCTGGTGGATGTACCGGAGCTTCATCTCTGCCTCTGTATCACCTGTATGACTGTGCAATTGACCAGAGAGGGAGGCCATGGAGAGGTATATTCATGATTCTCTGGTAGCAGGCATCATCCGTCCCTCTTCCTCTCCAGCTGGGGTGGGGTTCTTCTTCGTGGAGAAGAAAGATGGTTCGCTGTGGCCCTGTATTGACTATCAGGGATTGAATGACATCAAGGTAAAGAATTGTTATCCTTTGCCGTTGATAACATCGGCCTTCGAGCTCTTGCAGGGTGCAAGCATCTTTATGACCTCCGCAGTGTTTATTACTTGTTTCAGATTAGGGAATGGGGATGAATGGAAGACCGCCTTTTTTTAATATTTTGAATATTTGGTTATGCCATTCAGGTTTTCAAACTCTCTGGCGGTCTTCCAGGCACTCGTCAATGACATCAGAGACATGGTCAACCAGTTTGTTTTTGTATACATTGACAACATCCTGATCTTCTTCCAGAACAAGCACGATCATGTCCAGCATGCCAGGCGAGTGCTCCAGTGGCTACTGGGGTCAGCAGATTGTGGTCTGGGCAATCAGCGCTGATCTAGTGGCGGGAGTGCCCAGATCACGAGCTGACTCTCCCCCACTTGTCATTTATTCCCCTGCTTCCATATTGTCACAATCTCCAACTGGAGTGCCCATGAACCCATGCCCATTAGGGCATTCCACCCCTGACTCTTGCCATTCTCACCAACTACATTTCCCATAATCCTTTACCTAAGACTCATCGCTTATTGCATTCATCTGTGTCTTGTTACCTTAGTCAGTCTAACCCTATTTAAAGTCTGTTTTTTCTCTCATTCATTGCTTAGTATTGTCTAGCCTGTAGCATTCCCTAGTTCCCGTGTTTCCTGTGTCTTCTTTGTTTCTTGCTGCCTTGCCTTGTTTTTGACCCTGTACTATTTCTTATGTCTTATTGTTTGCTACCTGCCCTATCCTTTGCCTGTTTTGTGGAGTATTCTTTTGTCTCGCCCTGGATTATACCTGTTTGCTGTTGTTTGACCCTGCCTGTTTTGACCACGATTCTAATAAAAGCCTGTACTTGGATCCAATACTGCATTGTTACGCCTCCCAAAGTTACAAATATATGTCTCTGCTTTTCTGTCCTTCGTCGTGAGTAGATTGTTTTGTCTGTTCAGTAGTCTGCTGTCTTGTGTTGTTGTGCAAAGTCATCACTTATCTACGTTTTGCCTATTCCTAAGGACTTGTTGAGAGGAGATCCGGCAGCTTGTGTGGTCCACATTCTTTGCTGGCCAGCTCTGGAATCTCCAGCGACCTGTTCACAGTGTTTAATTAGGGCCCGAGCCAATGGGCGCAGGGCCCTATTGTTTTTCTAAGGATTATTCTTATTATTAGGGCCCGAGCCAATGGGCGCAGGGCCCTATTGTTTTTCTAAGAATAATATTAGGGATTATTAGGGCCCGAGCCAATGGGCGCAGGGCCCTATTGATTCCCTAAGGATTATTAGGGCTCAAGCCTGGAGGGCGAGAGCCCTATTGTTTTCCTTAGGATTATTTTTTATTATTATTATTATTAGGGCTCAAGCCTGGAGGGCGAGAGCCCTATTGTTTTCCTTAGGATTATTTTTTATTATTATTATTATTTTTTTCCAAAGTCTCTTTGGCTCCCTTAACCCTCAACATACTCGAAAACTCTTGAAAATTGGCACACACATTGGAACCTGCGGCCATTAGGGCCGGGCAGAGACTGATACACGGGCGTGGCACAGGGGCTCTACAGCGCCCCCTGGAATATCGAGGGCCATATATCATACATACTTGCACGTAGACGTATGAAACTCGGTACACATATAGATCTCATCAAGCCAAACAACTTTCGTACTGCATGTCATAGGCTCCGCCCAACAGGAAGTTGGCTATTTAGGGTTTAGTATTCTTATTTTTCGTCAAAGTTGTGGGGGCTTTTGGGGCCCTTAACATGCTCAAAAACTCTTGAAAATTTGCACACACCTTAGAATCTGTGGCCATTAGGAGGCTGCAGAGGCTGAGACCCGGGCGTGGCACAGGGGCTCTACGGCGCCCCCTGGAACACAGTCAGAAATGTTGATGTATAGTTCAAACATACTTGCACGTATTCATATGAAACTCAGTAAACATATAGATCTCATTGTGCCGAACAACTTTCGTATTGCATGTCATAGGCTCCGCCCAACAGGAAGTCAGCTATTTAGAGCTATGTAAAAAGTGCATGCTCTGGAATTTGATATACTTGTCATAGGTTTTTTACCCGATTGCCACCAAACTTGGTCAACATGATCTCAAGACATTGGGGATGCAAAATTGCCATGTGATTTTTGATATCTCGAATGGTTTGCTTTTGGCGAGGCATTGAAATTATGGCGAGAAATGAGAAACAGGAAGTGTCTAATAACATCCACATACATTTCCTGATTTTAATTAAACTTCATCAATTTGTTCGTTGTATGATGCCGATCGCATATATGTGACTATTAGTAGTCAAAATTATAGCGCCACCAACTGGCAGCAGGAAGTGTGTCATTTTCAAAATGCTTTGAATTCAGCATCTTATTTTTACTCAATTTGCTTCAAACTTCATCAGAATAATGACAAAACACGGCCCATGTAAAACTGTTGAGGGGATATTGATATCTAATATAGTGTTGCCATGGCAACATATCAAACTGGAATATTTTTCTGTATAATATATTCTGATTTTGAGGCAGATAACATGCTTAGAATTTCATGAAACTCAGAACACATATCAGTATTAATGATAGCTAGACACTGGCATAAGGTCATAAAAGGGCGTGGAGGAGGCACTCTATAGCGCCACCTTTTGTCAAAAGTGGGGGGCCTTAGTTTTAGCTACAGACACCAAACTCGGTACATATATTCTTCTTATTAAGACGGACAACTTTCTAATTTACAGTCATTAGCTACGACCAACAGGAAGTCGGCTATTTTGATTTGAATATGGATTTTTGGCTCTGTGTGAGGAATGTATGTGTGCTGAGACTTTCATTGTCTGAGAGAAAATGCGCCTCTACAGGAGCAATTCCCGGGACTGAGAAGGAGGAGTCTCGCTTAGTTTCACTTTTAAATCGGTTAAAAATACAACTAAATAAATCAATTTAATTCACACTGACAAGCTAAACCAACATATCTTATTATTAGCGGGTCAGGGCTTATTAATAATTGATGTCTGGCGACAGAGAACAGAGAGATAGACGAGAGATATGTCACCGCTCCGAACAGCGCGTGCAGTCTCAACGAGCTCACACACAAACGAGTTTATTCTTGTTTGAGACCTTTTAAAAATAAAATATTACGGCGATTGCACACAATCCGCCAATTAGAACACACCAAGAGCTAAATTCAGATGTTTTGTGAGCTGTTAAAATGTTAAAATGAAATATTTGCTGCAGCCTGTCTGACAGCGCAAGACGTCTGAACACTTGAAGGGAAAAAAAAAGTGTACATACAGAAACTACAGCCTTTTACATTAAAAACACAGCGGCGAATCAACAAAAAAACAATTAGAAGAACATATTATAGAGATGAAAATGAGTGTTTATGAGTGCTTGTGAGATTTTCTTTGTCTAAGGGCTGAACATCACATCGATTGCTCTGCGATCCAGAACACGGTGATGGTTTTTCGGCGAGCAAGAACGGACAAATAAATACACGTTTCATTCACACCGACAAGCTGAACCAACATATGTTATTATTACCGGCTCAGATCTCATTAATAATTGATGTCTGGCCAGAGATCAGTGAGAAAGACCAGGGAGAAATCACCGCTGCTTCAGCGAACCAAAGATGCCACTGCAGAGTAAAATTAAATATTGAAGAATATTCATCGTTTTGGACACCAGATGGCCCTGATGTACACCATATTGAAACAATTCAGGTAATGGAGCTTTTACGATCCAAAAGAGAGCATTGGTAAGCAAAGCTTTGTTTTAGTATATGAAGTCTATCTGTTTTCTTTTAACCTCGTGTAGCTCTGACGTCATTGACCAGAAGAACAACAGCCGCTGCAGCAGCCACGCCCATCAGAGCAGTGACCACCAATCGGATCACAGCTTCAGTAGAATCACAACCGTAGACGTGAACTTCTGAAGATAAAACAAATAAATAAAAACAACTGAGCAATGATAAAACAGACCTGTGATTTTAAACTGTCTCTTTTAGGAACTCAGTTACAAGAATATAAAGAATATTATCTGCAAAAACTCAAATCTGCTAAGAATAAGTGAGAACATAAGTTTTTAACTTTTTTCTGTTGTTGTAGAAACACTTTTTTGCTTTTTGCTTAATAGCTATTGGCATTTTAAAAGTTTAGCAGTCTGTCAACAGCAAGCATTGACGTACCTGCATGTACCTGACAGAGTTCAGTGATGTTAAGATGTTCACATTTTGGCACAACTGCTGCTGCTGATGAAGAGGTACTGCTGATTACAGGAACAGTCACAGGAGCTGGAAATATGAGAGAAGAATAAGAATAATGAGTCAGAAGAAAGTGTTCATTGCACCTTCAGTCAGTGTGTGTCTCATCACCTCACTGATAAGGTCAATACTGATAGGCTACTGAAAGTCTTGAACAACTAAGCCGTTGTCTAATTAGTTGTTCCCAATGATTCAAAGACCTGAAATGTGTGTTTTCGGACAAAGGAGACGTGCAAAAGGGGTCCAGAAACCGCGGTTGGTAACCACTTTGACGTAAAAATGTATTTTGGGCTTACACCACTGAGAGGCAGTGTGCGAAAACAGGTGTTTACTTGAAGGAGGAGGAGGCTTGAGTGAAGGGAACAACAACTTATGGGGCCACAGATATGGCAATATTCAAAATCCTTGTGGGGAAATTTTTGGTGCCCATTAGGAAACAAGCTTATAAATCATATGGAATTAAGTTTTTTGAAAATCTAAAAATGTCAAATGTTTTGTGTGAGGGGTAGGTTTGGGTAGGGGATAGAAAATACAGTTTGTACAGTATAAAAACCATTACGCCTATGTGATGTCATCATAAAACATGAAAATGTGTGTGTGTGTGTGTGTGTGTGTGTGTGTGTACAGGTTTGTATATCCTGGTGGGGATTTAAACCTGAATTTACACAGACTCATGGGGATTTGTATCATCCTGTGGCTCAGTGGTAGCGCATTGCGTTAGCAGCAAAAAAGGTTGGGGGTTCGATTCCCAGGAAACACATGTTAGGTAAAAAAAAAAAAAAAAAAGGTTAGCCTGAATGCACTGTAAGTCGCTTTGGATAAAAGGGTCTGCTAAATGCATAAATGTAATAAATCATACAGAATTAAGTGTTTTTTAAAAATGCACAAAGTTTCCTGTAAGGGGTAGCGTTGGTGTAGGGTGATAGAAAGTACAGTTTGTACAGTATAAAAACTAGGGCTGTGTATTGCCAAGAATCAGGCGATACGTATCACGATACAGGGGTTGCGATATGATATGTTGCAATACATTGCGATACTGTCAGCAAGGCGATTGGGATATTTCTTATTTTAGAAATAGGATATATTTTTAGGAAAGCTGTCATTTAGAACATAATTCAAGTTTATTTGTATAGCGGTATTTACAATACAAATCATTGAAAAGCAACTTTACAGAAAATTACGTTTGTACTATATTTAGTAGTCGCTTATCAGTGGTGACTGTCAGTTTATGCACATATGGCAGAAATGTACAGAAAAATCAAATAAAGATGTAATCAAACAGACGATGAACACTATTAACAGCAATTATATTATATGATGCAATCAAACTTAGAGCAAAATTTGGTATTTCTGTATGTAAGAACACACCACCATATGCAAACCGTAGCAATAAATAAATAAAAATTATTTAACCAGAACACAGTGGGATCTGCATTTGCAATAATCAGTCCCTGTGTGAAAAACTTGTTGCATCTTTCCCAAAAAGACTCATGGCTGTATTAGATCAAAAGGGTGCTTCTACTAAATACTGAGCAAAGGGTCTGAATACTTAGGACCATGTGATATTTCAGTTTTTCTTTTTTAATAAATGTGCAAAAATGTCAACAGTTCTGTGTTTTTCTGTCAATATGGGGTGCTGTGTACATTAATGAGGAAAAAAAAAAATAACTTAAATGATTTTAGCAAATGGCTGCAATATAACAAAGAGTGAAAAATTTAAGGGGGTCTGAATACTTTCCGTACCCACTGTATATATTTTAGACCCTGCTTTAAAGGTTCACAGTTTCAATTTACAATTGTGACATACAATGTCATAACATTTTGATCTAAACAAAAAATTATATCTGCTTAATATTAATAAAAAAGTGCTTACAGGATTCCTAAAGAAAACAGAACAATTGTAAAACAATGGAATAAATACAGATGTCGAACCTTTCCACTTGGAATTCACAGGTTTTTCATTTTGTATTTATGTTCCGCGTGGAATCGCGAAGCGAGCACTGCCCCAACTGCACAAAACGCCCCCAAAATGAGAGAAAGCTGCAGCCGCCTCGCGCTGTGACCCTACCACCCACCTCGACCCGCCTCGGTCCCCCCCCCCGTCCTGTGTGAAGAGGGGCTCATGCGGGGCGGGGCGGGGCGGGTCGAGGTGGGCGGTAGGGTCACAGCTGCAGCTTTCTCTCATTTTGGGGGCGTTCTGTGCAGTTGGGGCGGAGCACTTGCCACGGTCCCGCAGTAGACATTACCACAAAAGCCCAAATGACGGCACACTACAGCGTAATACACCGAACCAGGAAAAGGGACAATTCTTTCACCCTCCATTACCAGCAGCAAATAGTGATATTAATGCTAACATTAGTGGCGTGCCCTAATGCTAGTATTTCCTGTTACTCTCACTGTCGTTCAGAGATGAAGACTGCCATCTAGCAGTCGGGATGTAAACTCTTCTTCTTCTGTTGTTTTAATGGCGGTTGGCAAACCAACTAAAGGTGCATTTTTAAAAGCCCTGTATTCTTAAAAAAAAAAAAAAAAAATGAAAAATTGGAAAACTGAAAAATTTAAAAATCTTCCCAGCACTTCTTTGTAAAATATTTCTATATTCGAAGATAATTTCATTGGCCTCTACATGAGCAATAAGCCTCTGCCTATCTTGATGATATTTCTGACAATGAATCAATACATGCTCTATTGTTTCTGGGCTATGCCTGAGACAATGCTCACAATTACCATCAACATGCTTTTTCATTAGAAATAAGGTATTATTAAGTCTGGTGTGCCCAATTCTCAGCCTGGACAACACCACTTCCTCATGTCTAGCTCTGCCTGAATCTGCTATCTTATTTACTTTAGGCTGTATACTAAAAAGATGTCTCCAAAGTGATTCATTATCCCAAAAGAACTGCCATTTTTCATAAGTTCTTGTTTTAATAATACTCTTAACCTCTGCTTTGCTGTATTTTATGTCAACATCAATGTTGTCTTTACCTGCTGCTTTCTTGGCATATATATCAGCCAGCTCATTCCCCTCCACCCCTATGTGGTCTGGAAACCCATAAGAATGCAAATTTTAATCCTGCCTTTTGCAATTTCAGCATCTGCCGTCTCAATGAGGACATAAATACATAAACAACATCACCAGAACTGTTCTGAGTAACTTCACAAGCATTTTACCCGTTTCATTTGAGTAAAACCAGTGTCAATTTAAATAAAGGTATTCACGGCAACCCAGGGTTTCCCACACATTGATTTATTACAATATCAAAACTGACCGCCACAAATAGATTTTTCCAAAAGGCTTTGACTTCATTGAATAAACATGAGCACTGCACGTGCTCATGTTTATTCAAATCAAAAACCGATGCGGGTGTGTTTTTATATCACTGCATTTCATAAGGAAACCGACTGTATTTAGAAAATTTTCGATTTCATTTAATTTCATTTTGCATGTAAATGCTTGATAAGGCAGTGTTTGTGAGCTCAGCGCTGATTTGCAGCCGTCACCGGAGAATCCTGTATCTCTCCCCGCTCTTAAAGCGTCTCCTGCTGGCAGAAAATGAATTTGCATATATATGTATACTGTATATGGGGGCGGGGGAGTGTAAGGCTGTGGGAAACACTGCAACCCGTCAAAAAATAAAAGTTCATTTTTAAATGAAGGCATTGTGCTAGAAATATTACTATTATTTAGTAGAATGTACTGTGATACTGCTACTACTGTTGAAAAAATGAATAAAACTTTATTTTTTAAAGAAATAAATCACACAATATTTCTTCCATGTTTTAATTTTAATAGCAAATCCCCTTTATTTAACAAAAAATAAAAATGTGTTCAAATTTCATTAATTAAAAGACAAATTAAATTTGGGTCAAGTAATATAATTATGAAAAACATTATATATACTTGTAGAAAAACTTTAAAACACAATTGTAAATAAGTATAAAGAATGGCATTGGTTTTATTTTTAGTGATAAAAAGTTTTTTTTTTTTTTTAAATTAGCATATTTTTGTGTTTTGCTTTGTTACCGAAATTGGTACCGAGAACCGTGGATTTTCACTGGTATCGGTACCGAATACTGAAATTTTGGTACCGTGACAACACTAGTCGTACGCTTTTTCAATATCAAAGAATACTGCCACCACTGATTCTCCTATTTACTTGAGCTCTCCTTATAACATGTTCCAAGCATAATACAGGATCCATTGTACCTCTACCTCTTCTAAAACCACTCTGGTAGCTATGCAGTAGCCCCATAGATTCCACCCAGTAATTCAACCTATCATTTACCATTTTCTCCATAGTCTTTCCCACCTGAGAAGTTAAGGCTATAGGCCTGTAACTACTTGGATTGTGAGGATCTTTACCAGGTTTCCTAATTGGTACAATTATGGACTCTTTTTATATTCCTTGGGAATTATTCCCTCCATCCATATCTTGTTAAATAGCAGCAATAGCTTATCTTTCCCTATATCACTCAAATTATCCAACATATCATAACAGATTGAGTCCCTCCCTGGCGCAGATTTTCTTAACTTTCTCAGGGCGATATTTAGTTCTACTCTAGTGAAAAATGCATTAATTCTGCCTCATTCCTCATTCACACTCTCATCTACATTAGAATATATTAAAACTGTCTCTTCCCTTCCTTTCTTTTCCTAAAAACTTAGGTTATCAGAACTATGCACTCTAGCTAATGTTTTAGCAATCACTTATGCTTTATCTTTACTCATAACCACAATATAGTACAAACCACAGAGTCACAAAATCTCCTCCAGTATTCCTTTTTTGCCTTCCTAACAGCTCTTCTCACCAGAGCTTGAGTACTCGTAAGGCCTGTTCACACCGGGACGAATTCGCGCGCGATATTCGCCGACGTTTAACGCCTCGTGACTAAAACAAAGGGCGCCAATGTGAGTGTGCACACCGACGCAAAAAACGCCACGCGTAAATGCGTCATTTTTTAAAAAACGCCTCGGGTTCGTTTTTTGGTTTGACGCGCTGCGTCAAAAAACTATACGACCAATGAGATTGGCGCTTTGCTCACGTGTCTGGAGCTTCTGAAGTTACAGTAAAACACAACTTGGGGGCGCTCAAACACAAAACGGTCTTGCTGAGCACACATACGTAACGGCGAAGAAGATATACGCCAAGTAGCGTCTACACTCACTGCCGGGAAGAAATAAGACGAGGAAGATGCAAGGCAAGATGAATGTAGAGCTGCTGGTAACTATGGGATGTATCCAATATCGGCGTCTTTTCCGGCGTCTTTCCTCATTCAACAGAACAATAATTTCTTCATCGCTGGAGCTGGAGCTGGAGCTACTGGTCCTTGAAATATCCATGTTTTCTTTGTATGATTTTGACAAGCGCGTAAATACTTGCTCTCTTCTTCTGAGTGACAAGCTAGTGTCAGAAGCGTAAAGTAGCGCAGCGCCACCTTGTGTCCTGGGGTATTTCTGTTTTACATTAAGCGCCATCTAATGTCAGGGAATGAATTTGCATGTTCACTTGGCTCATCGTCAGCGAAAATCGCTTGGGTGTGAACACAAAAAACGCGTTGAAAAACGCTGGCGAATAACGCGCGCCGATATTCGTCCCCGGTGTGTACGGCCTATTATACTCAGTCAAGCACTGAAAATTATGGGACTTCTTCAATTTCCTAAACGTTCTATTCCTTTCTTTAACTGCCTCCTGACACTCTTTTGACCACCAAGGTACTATCCTATTTAAAGGCCTGGTTCTGACTTTGGAATAGCTGCCCCTGCTGCATCCACTATATTTGAGCTAATTACCCTACATAGCTCTTCAACACTCATACTTCCTTCAACAATTGACAACCACTCATCACTACACAAAAATTCTCTAAACTTCTCCCAATCAGCCTTTTCTAATATCCATCTCCCTCCTCTCATTTCACCGTCTTTTTTGCACTTCAACCCCTACCTGAACTCTAATGGGGTAGGGGTCACTCCCAATTTTAGTATCTTTAAGATACCACCTACACTTATCAGCTACATTCCTGGAAACTATTGTCAAATCTATTGCTGACTCTGTTCCTCTATTCCCAACTGTCCCTACATGGATTATACAAATTAATAATCAAGATTTTTCAAGTTTCAAGTTTATATTGACTTATATAGCACATTTAAAAACAGCAAGCAGGGCTGACCAAAGTGCTGAACAATACACAAGATAATAATAATAATAATAAAAAAACACTTTTCATGACATGATATCACAATGAATTAAAAGCTAAAGAAAAAAGTAGGATTTTAAAGAAGATTTAAAAACAGTTAGAGATTGAGCTGTTCGGATGTAAGCCGGAAGGCTGTTCCACAGCCTAGGCCCGGCAATCGCAAAAGCTCTGTCTCCTCTTTTTCTTTAGCCGTGATCTGGGGACAGCCAAAAGTCTCTGATCACCAGACCTCAGGTTTTGTGTGGGATTGTGTGGACAGAGAAGCTCGGACAAATAGCTCGGTGCCAAATTGCTTATGGATTTAAAAACAAAGAAAAGAAATTTAAACTCAATTCTAAAATGCACAGCTAGCCAATGCAGTGATTTTAAAATAGGAGAAACATGATCGAAATTTACTTTTTTTCTTTTGAGGAACTTTGCAGCAGCATTCTGTACTAATTGGAGACGAGCAATAGAGTGTTTGGCAATGCCATAGTAGAGACAGTTGCAATAATCCAACCGTGATGCAAAGAGATAAAAATAAAAAATTAATTACATTGTTTTATTAGAATATAAACAATGGGGAAGTCGTGGCCTAGTGGTTAGACAACAATGGGGAAGTCGTGGCCTAGTGGTTAGAGAGTTTGACTCCTAACACTAGGGTTGTGGATTTGAGTCTCGGGCTGGCAATACCATGACTGAGGTGCCCCAACTCCGGGTGTGTGTTCACAGTGTGTGTGTGTGTGTGTGTGTGTGTGTGTGTGTGTGTGACTCCGGGTGTGTGTTCACAGTGTGTGTGTGTGTGTGTGTGTGTGTGTGTGTGTGTGTGTATGTGTGTGTGTGTGTGTGTGTGTGTGTTCACTGCTGTGTGTGTGCACTTTGGATGGGTTAAATGCAGAGCACAAAACACACAGATAAAGAACAGACCACCCTGACAGATATGTAGAAATTTTCACTTAACAAGAACTAATCACTGCATTTATTTGTTTATGGCTCAAGCCTGGAGGGCGAGAGCCCTATTGTTTTTCCTTAGGATTATTTTTATTTTTTTTTTCTTTCTTTATTCTTTATAAAATTGGCACACACCTTGGAATCTGCGGCCATTAGGGCCGGGCAGAGAGAGACTGATTATACACGGGTGTGGCACAGGGGCTCTACAGCGCCCCCTGGAATATTGAGGGCCATATATCATCCATACTTGCACGTATACATATGAAACTCGGTACACATATAGATCTCATAAAACCAAACAACTTTTGCACTGCATGTCATAGGCTCCGCCCAACAGGAAGTTGGCTATTTAGGGTTTTGTGAAAAACACATGCTCTGGAATTTGAAATACTCCTCTGAGGAACTCCACCCGTTTGCCACAAAACTCGGTGAACATGATCTTAAGACATTGGGGATGCTAAATTGCGAAGATATTTTTGATATCTTGAACGTTTTGGCCGTGGTGAGGCGTTGAAATTATGGCAAAAAATGAGAAACAGCAAATGCTTAATAACATTCACCTACATTGCCTGAGTTTAATCGAACTTCATTGTTTTGTTCGTTGTATGATGCCGATCACATATATGTAACTATTAGGAGTCAAAGTTACAGCGCCACCAACTGGCAGCAGGAAGTGTGTCATTTTCAAAATGCTTTGAATTCAGCATCTTATTTTCACTCGATTTGCTTCAAACTTCATCAGAATAATGATAAAACACAGCCGATGTAAATCTGTTGTGGGGATATTGATATCTAATATAGTGTTGCCATGGCAACGTGTCAAACTTGAAGATTCTGTTCTGGGGATTTTGAGGCAGATAACATGCTCAGAATTACATAAAAATAAAACTCAAAACACATATCAGTATAAATGATAGATAGACACTGGCAAAAGCTCATGAAAGGGCGTGGAGGAGCCACTCTATAGCGCCACCTTTTGTCAAAAGTGAGGGGGTTAGTTTTAGCTACAGACACCAAACTCGGTACATAAATTTTTCTTATCAAGATGGACAACTTTCTAATTCACAGTCATCAGCTACGATGAACAGGAAGTCGTTTATATTGATTTGAATATGGATTTTTGGAAAAATATAGCTGTGAATTAATGCATACTGCTCAGAGGAGAGTTACACTATACACACCAAACTTTGTCTACATGATGCCAAAACATTGAGGAACTTAAATTGAGAATGGATTTTGGATAGCTTGAACGGTTTTGCCGTAGTGATTTATTGAAATAACAGTAAAAAAGTAAACATAAATTGTCTTATATTTCTTAAAGTGCAGCTTCCAAACACTGCAAAATTTTTTTTATAATAATTTTTTTATATATAGAGGACAAGTCATTCTGAGCAAATATGCATAGTTTCACGACTTTACAATGCTCTATGGATAATAGAAAATTAAAAAACTGTCAGTCATCTGATCTCACTCTGAGGCCACTCTCTCTGTGTGAGAAAAAGGAGGGGCTGAGTGACTGACTTTGTTGTTGGTGACTGAGTCACTCTGATGACTCTGCCGTTGCCCTTTGAAGAATGTGTGTGTGTGTTGAGTATATGTGTGTGTGTGTGTACACTGGGGGAGGGGCTTGGTGACAGAGAGAGAGAGAGAGAGAGAGAGAGAGAGAGAGTTAAACATCTCTTTAATCACCAGAAAAAAAATCAGTATTTTAAATTGTTATTGTTTATGTTGTTGCTAATGGTGGTGTTTTTTGTTTTGTTTTTTTTAATCAGAAAAAAAAATCAAATGTAAATAACTGCATAGTCTTCACTGTTAAAAACTAAATATAGATGAATCGTTTTTGATGTTACAAAGGTTGTTTAGGTGTTTTTTTTTTCTCAAAAAAATCAGAAAAAAAAAAACAAATGTAAATAACTGCATAGTCTTCACTGTTAAAAACTAAATATAGATGAATCGTTTTTGATGTTACAAAGGTTATTTAGTCAGAAGCAGTGAGCACTTGTATTTTTCTTTGACAGCATTAGATTTATTATTAGTTTGCTTTCACTTTAAGAACCAATCACAATTTTAATATACACATGCCTTTTCTTTCTGAACTGTTAACGTTAAGACATATGCCTAACCGACTGTGTTTACTAGGATATTCCCAAAACGCGCATTTAGATGTAATTATGTATTTATTGATCCATGCACAAAAAAGCGAAGAGAGCTCAGTTTAGTATTCGCGCGTGCGGCTGTCTGTGTGCGTGCACGCGCTTCAGATGTGTGCAGTGAAAACTTCCCACACAGCGCTCGACTGTTCCGCGAACAATCCCGAGCGTCTTATATGCTCACCTTGTGCCTTATACCGAGTCCTAATCGGTGAGTTTGAACGAGAATGCACCCGTTGACGGACATTATGTGAAAATGTAGACAGTGTCAAATAAGCTGCCTATTTATATAACAGATATCTATATTGTACGTGTGCTATCGATGCATCGATCCATATCGATGAATCAATACACCCCTAATATATCAAATGTAAATAACTGCATAGTCTTCACTGTTTAAAACTAAATATAGATTAATCGTTTTTGATGTTACAAAGGTTATTTAGGTGTTTTTTTTTTTTAGGTGCTATCGATGCATCGATCCATATCGATGAATCAATACACCCCTAATATAGGCTATATATATATATGTGTGTGTGTGTATGTGTGGTGTGTGTGTGTTTAAATATATATATATATATATATATATATATATATATATATATATATATATATATATATATATATAATTGCATAGGTTTATAATAAAAAAAAATAATAATAATTTCAAACTCATTTAAATACTGACCTATGACATCCTGTGACATGACATTTATCTGAATTTACACAAACTCATGATGTAACAGTAAAACAGTTCAGCTCACAGATGAAAGACTAAGCTGTAATGCCGGCAAAAATATTTCACAAATGCTTATAGATCAATAAAATCATTAAACATGCTATGCACGGCGTGCATCATTATTAGGCACTATAATTCAACATATTCTGATGATATTTTCCAAGCACATTTTTCAAATTCCACATCCCATCAGTCTTAATAACTACTATACATTTGGTATTTAATCATTTATGAGTGATATATAATTGTCCATTACGGCTGGAAGTGAAAAACTGCTTATATTCAGGAGTGCTGAATTATTAGGCATGTTTTCTTTTACTGATAAAATTAGCCAAAAAAATAACATACTGTTCTGCAGATGTTATAACATATCTCATGAAATTATTTTTTGTAGAGAGGTTTTTGAATTTTCCTTATGGTAAGATGGATATATATTGTAGATTTTTTCTTTTTCAGTGAAAGTAATGTGTAAACAGCATCATGTAATATTTTTTATGATGGTTAGTTGCATATTTGTGTATTTTAGTTTCCATAAAGTTACTCTCAAAACGTTATTGAATATATATATATATATATATATATTTTTGGAAAAATAAATATTATATATATATACATACTCTTTTGGAAAAATGGCTCTTAACCAAAAATAAAAATTTTGCTCTTTGGTCCAAAAAGGTTCCCGACCCCTGTTCCAGAATCTGGCAGTAAGTTTGGGGAGCTCATTTTTATTCCATCTTCTATTCTGAAAAGTCTTAATTCTTAATTCTTTTGCAGTTAACTTGTGTCTTTTCTCCACCTGTTTTTTTCTAACCCCACTGTCCCAGTCAGCATTTTTTGTCCAATGGTCATGTCTTAATTTTGTAATTTCAAAATTGCAATAGTTTTGAATAATTCTCATGCGGATTTAATAATTTTTTGACTTTTCAGTCTGAGTTACAACTCTTTTTTGTCTCATTTCATCTGTAAAAAAAAAATTGCCTAATAATTCTGCACACCTGAATATAAGGAGTTTTTTTTACTTCCAGCCTTCATGGACAATTATATATCACTCATAAATGATTAAATACAAAATTAATGGTAGTTATTAAGATTGATGTCGTTGGGAATTGGTAAAATGTGCTTGGAAAAAAAATCAGAATATCAACATGCCTAATAATTGTGCACACAGTGTAAATCAATAAAGGTTTTAGTAACACTTTATAATAAGGTCTAATTTGTAAACATTAGTAAATGAACATGAACAATATATTTTCACAGAATTTATTAATGTTCGTTGATTTTAGTTCACAGTGCATTAACTAATGTTAACAGATAAAATTTTTAATAAGTTTTGACTATTAACTGAAATTGATATATATAATTGGCTATATAATTATTGTTCATGTTAATTAATATAGTTAATGTTAATAACTGAAACCTTATTAAAAGTGTTACTAAAGTTTTATATATTGTTCTGTGTGTGTGTCTTTTATAGTCTTGATGGTTTGGATTAACCCTTTAATTGCTGAATCCGTAAAATCAGACTGCCAGAGAGTTACTGTAAATGCATGTGCCCGCTGGGCACAGTTTTCCTGATGCCACCGGGGTGGTGTTTGCACTGATGGCTTGAGCCCGTCATCACTGCTTGCAGCTATATTTTACATTGGAGGTTGTGGTCCCAAAAAACACCTAAGTTCTTAGTGCAAGATGAAGTTGGAGAAAGGTAATCCAGATCAATGTTACTGCAATTAAAGTTGTCATGGGGGCCAAAGACTATAACCTCGGTTTTGGATTCATTCAGAAATAAAAAGTTTTGAGAAAACCACATTTTTGCTTCCTCTAGGCACACAAAAAGAGATTTCAGAGCAGAATCTTTGTTCCGTTTCAGAGGCAAATAAATTTGTGTATAAAGATTTTACCAGTATTCGATCAGACTTCAACAATAATATACTCCCAAATCATCTCCTTTCGTTACTTCTCTGAAATAGAGACCCCTCTGAATGAATGTAACTACCCCTCCACCATTACCAGAGTCCCTGTCTCTTCTTACTGACATATACCCCTTTATACCAAAGTCTAGCCTTGGGATCAGCCAAGATTCTTGTATACATATAACATTTGGTTTCACCTCAAGATCTTCAACATACTTCTTAAATTCTAGCCTATTAGAAATCAAATGCCTTGCATTCCACTGGATAATATTCAATACCATTAAAATTATCCTTAACATGACTGATCTTGAGATGACTCCTCGACAGTATTAGCTTCTGATTCATTAAGATAATCTAAGACATTCCCCCATTCCAACCAAGGGTGCACGATATATATCGGCCGATGATTAATGCGCATCTCGTCAGTAAAGCCGGTTCTCTAATATCACGCACCTGATGGACAGTAACATCTGCTCTATGTGAAATCACGCACCTGATGGAATTTACCTCTGATTAGAGAACCGGCTTTACTGACATGATGCACATTAAATCATCGCCGATATATATCGTGCACCCCTAATTCCAACCATTACACATTCAAGAACTTTTTGGCTGATTTAACTATGATCCTAATCCTTTCTGTTCTACTATTTATTTGAGCAGCTCCATTAATAAACATCTGCCAAAAAAAAAGCACATTACAATCAGTGTGTCTTCTTGAATTTTTTTTACATGCTGTACACTCTCTTTCCATTTTGCTTTTAACCTTCTTTGCCTGCGGGACTAGCTTAGAGGATTGCTTCACTGCTTCTGCATAGGACATTCCTTGCTCTGCTTTCATCTTCTGAACTTCTCTCAAATGTTTATAAACCTCACATCCTCCATATGCTGCATTATGGTCGCCACCACGATTGCAACATTTTTGAGTTGCCCCTTCTTCACATTCACCATACTTATGTTCTCCTCCACATTTACATTACACCTAATCTTCCCTTTGCACACAGCAGCCACATGCCCATACTTTTTGGAAATTGAAACACCTCAATGGAGGAGGGATGTATACCCTGACATTATAGCTCATGAACCCAATATATACCTTCTCAGGGAGTCGGTTTTCATCAAACGTTAGCAATATTAACAGACTATCGCTCAAAACACCATCCCTTTTCAGTTTCAAACGCTTAGCTTCTTTTATTTTAAATTTTTTTATGTTTCCCAACAACTCTTCAATTGAATCTTTAACTGGGATCCCAGTTATAACTCCTCTTACACCTCTCACTCCCTGGCCATGCATCTTTTTATCTTAACTGCTTTCTTCTGTTGTTCCTCATCAATACGTTCTATCAGCAGTGACCCATTCCTCATTTTTTTTTTCGCCCTCATTACTTCCCCTATCTCCTTATGTACACATTTCGTTAGCTGGATAGGACTCCAGTCAGCAAAAGATACTCCCTCCTTTATGATGGAAATAAATACCTTATATGTTTCCCTTCCTTACAGAGGATATCCATATCCTCATCGTCTGGTTTATTAAATTTATTTTTTTTTTGCGTTTTGGCCTACCTTCCTCTCCAAACCCCCACTCAGATCATCCATCCCCCACTTCCTACTCCATCACTTCCCACAATCAACTCCAGTGCAGTCGGCCTAGCCAGCCTCCTGCGATGTAAACTCAAAACGAAACAACTGCCATGAATCTTGTATGTTTTTTTTTTATATATCAATATTCCGTTTTTGAGAATCGATACAGTATCGCCAAAACAAAACATCGCAAAACTCGTGTGTAACAATATTTTCTTACACTCCTAATAAAAACCATTACGCCTACAGAGAGTCACTACAAGGATAGCTGACTGGATTGTGTGTGTGTGTGTGTGAGAGAGAGAGAGAGAGAGAGAGAGAGAGAGAGAGAGAGAGAGAGAGAGAGAGAGAGAGAAAATGGTTTTAGCGACCCAAGCCAACAAATATGATAATTTTTTTTTTTCATGGTCAGTCCTCTCTCTACATTTGCGTAAGTTCCAGAACCTCTAAAAGTGTAATAAAATGTGAAACTGATAACTCACCATAGACGGTGAGATTGAAACTTTTGCTCACTCTGTTGGTCTGTAGTTGATAGAGTCCAGTGTGTTCAGTTCTGGTGTTTGTGATGATCAGAGATCCAGTTTGATAATCCACCTTCAGTCTGTCTCTGAATCTCCCATCAAGATCATCATCATATACAGTGATGCTGCCGGCCATTACATTGATTTTGAGCTATTAAAGTGTTTTTAGATCCAAACCTCCACAGAATCAGATCATCATCCATTATTTCAGTAAGACTAGAGTGTAGAGTGACTGAATCTTCCTCCTTCACTGAGACTGACTTCACTTCATCCACATCAACACCAAAGACGCCTGGAATACATAGAGTTTGTCACAGATTACGGGTAAATAAATTTGTTTACATAAAATAACTGATTTAAACCATTCAAATGAAAAACGAAGACCAAAGAACAGTAGAAGAATTATACGGTCCCTCAGTTGGCCCCTTTAGTGTCCCTACTCTGGAAAATGATTGGTTATGGGAAGCCAAATACACCCGAGCCCAACCTAAAATGGACAGATCCAGTTCATTTTTAACAGTGATCTTACAGATTTATTTTAAGAATGCAGTGTGAACTAGTGGGAAGCACGGTAAATGTTAAGCTGATGTTTTGGTGATCATTAATTTTCAAATGTGGTAAGAACAGATTTTGCTGTGTTTTTTTTCAATCTTGTGGATTTTCGCTTGTGTGTTCAAATCAGTAACATGCATTTTTTATTTAATTGCAGCATCTTTTATGTAGGTCTAACAAACAATGTAAATCACCTGGCTAAAAGGTAGTTTATGTCTTACTTATTAACCTGAAATAAAAATGTATGTCTTTTAAGAATACGATCATAACTTACCAAACAGATGCCACAAGCAGAACAAAATGAACTTGTTAACCATTGTCCGATAAAAAACGCTTGAAATATGTGAACACTTCTGTGACGGATGGTAAACCATCAGTCTAAACTGTGATATTAATAGTGTTGTGTATGATTCTTTCCCCACAGGATTTGACCTGACAAATTAACCGGCAATATCAACCAATCTAACTTCAACTTCTCTACTTATACCTAAATCTCAATGCAAAAACAAAAATATATATATATATTTATAATAAAAATATATATAAATATAAAATAATATTTATAATAAAATAATTCTGTTCACCAGTTTCTAGCTTAGATCCCCTTATTGTCATGTGTATTTATGCTCACTTTTTGGTTCGGTTCTTGGTTTATTATCATCAGTAGTCCGTTATTGTCAATTAAACAATGCAAAAACACTCTGAAGCACAACCAAAACCCACCTACATGGTTTGCGTTGTGCTCCAGAAAGTTTTGTTTAAATACTGCATTTAGATCTGCAGCTCAGATGTCTCCATTTGCACCAACCTGTGACACTTGTCGTAGTTTAGGTTGGTGTCTAATGACTCTGTTCTCTTGGTGTCATGGTCAAACCACATTTCTACCACAGCAGGTTTTACTTTGACTCACAAAATGAGCCGCTGGAGTCTCACATGCCTTCCAGAGAAATACATTCATGTTTTACCCTGCCCAGAGGCCTTTTGTTGGTCTTAAGTGTATGATATACAGTACATGTTTGTACAACAGTTAAAGATTTATTTGAACTACATGCTCTGCTTAGCCTACTGCTTTTGAGGTTACATTTTATTTGTTATTTCAATGTAACTTTACAAACTATTTTTTTTTTTTATTATTATTTTGTCATTTCTGAAATGCATGGCAAAACTGTTTAAATAAAGAGTTAAAATATATAGCTAAAGTGGCTCAGTGGGCAGCAAAGTCACCTGACAGCTATTGTCTCCAGAAGTCAGACCTTTGCCTAACCACAAAGTGAATGCAGTGTGGGCGTGATATCAGAGCCTGAGAGTGTCACAGCAAGAACATCCCTCTCAGAAAAAAAGTTACAAAAGCTGCCTCTGGAGCGGTGCCTTTAAAAATGTCCACTTTTGTGCCTAAAGGGTACCCTAAAGGCACATATTAGTACCTAAAAAGTACAAAAGTGTACTTTTTGAAAGGGTACCGCCCCAATGACAGCTTCTGAAACTTTTTTTTCTTTCTGAGAGGGCATGCAGGGGATTATGCAATGATATTATTTGTTTTTAGGAAAATATGATTATCCACATTAATTATAATCCATTAAATTCTCTATGCAGAATGCAGTAGGAACTTAGGTTCTCGCTCTTTGAGTCTGTCATGGTTCATGGGATCACGATCTCATCTATGCCTTGTTTTCTGTGTGTCTGTGTGTTAGCATGGCAAGTGGGCGTGGCTGATTGCTCATTTCGAGCGATCAGCTTCAGCTGCAGCTCATTTGCCATGCTACAGTATAATGTGCGTTACCCTGTCTTCAGTTGTCAGATCCTAGATGTTTCTCCTCTCACTCCTCCATTTCCCGCCAGTGTTTGGATCTTCGGGTCTTCCTTGTTTCTATCCAGGAGAATTAATTGCATTGGCTGCAGGGCTCGAAATTACTTAGGATTCTTGGGGGGTCCCCTTAAATTTAATTATTAAAGGTTCTGAAGACTACCTACCTTGCTACACTATATACTGTAGGCAAAATTATATGGACCAATGTTGGGATAATGGTCTTGGGATGTTTTTCATGGTTTGGGCTAGGCCCAGTATTGTAGTGGTGTCTGGAGAAGTGGCTATAATCTAACAGGTAACCCTCTAACTCTGGAGAAACAAAGTTACAGCACTTTAGATAAATCTAATCCCTGACATGCCAAAGTGAATAACAGGTCATTCTGTCCTTGAACAAGGAAGTTAACTCTAAATCCACCCGGTGTACTTATTATGGCAGCACCTTTAAGGGGTCTGATAAAATACAAATGGCATTTCTCATCCCTTATGTTACATTAAATGGAATTTGTAAAACAACTGGCCGCTGGATTGAATAATAATCCAGACATAATTACAGACATCAAATAATCAAATGTATAATAACACTGCCTTCACTGTATACATTAGATGATTCATATAATTAATACAGTTTATCTTTAGCTACAAAAGTGTTTTTTCTCTTTCTCTTTTGTTGTTTGATTAACTTTGGTGACACAAACAGCTGCAGGTATATTGGGTTGCTGTCCCTTTAAGACGAATGCATGTATCTAATACCGCTAATGACACTCATCAGTTTTATTTCTCTGACTGCGTTTACGGGGAAACTTGTTTAGACGAGCACTTTGACTTATTTTTTCGAGCACATCATTAAATTTTTTTTTTCGTTCAAACACAAATAGATAAGAAAGACAAGGGAATTCGGTGTGCACGAACTTCACGTGCTGTCTGCGACTGCGTGGCTCTGTGCGCCAACAGACAAACCAGTCTACATTTGGATGTTTAACATAAATATATAGCCTACTGATACAGCAAAGACAACGTCGGCAGTATTTACGGCAAAATAGGCTACAGCATATTTCGTTCTGTATTGACAGGGTATTTTAGAAGTAGAATTTGATGAGAATTTAATGCAGTTGCAGATACCATAGAGAGTAAAAGAAACACTAGGCGAAACGAACCGAAAAGCATGCTGTTTTTGCATCCCTGATATCTACTACAATTTCCCCCAACAACAGCCATGTTATCACATAAGCACAATTTACCCTTGAAAAAAAGTCGGTGATCTTTCTTTTTCTCTCTCCCTGTGCAGGATTCTAAATTAAGAAAAATAATATTAGCTTTCTAGATAGCTTACCAAGCTCTCATGTACATTCATGCTCAAATCACATTCACTTTTAATCAACTCACAGACTTGAATTAAGTCCTGGTTATCTTTCGTAATCACTGACTGGACAAGTAGGTTGTTAAGCTAGCTTTGAATAAAACTAGTCTAGCTGCTAGGTCTGCTGTTAGCTGGCAGATCATTTGGCTTCATACACATAAATTACAGCTAGCAAGAAACGTTGACAAACGTACTCTTCTAATCATTACACTGGGTATCTAGTTAATGCAACTTTTGATATAGGAACTCGAACTCCTAATATTTTACTATAAGCAATTATGGAGATATAAACACAATCTAAGCACTTACAGGATTTTCATTCAGGATTTCACTCTTTGTGATGTCTCGTTTTGCCGCGTGCTATGCAAGCACCTGTAGCGCAGGTGTCCGAGCTCACCACCAAGGTACAGTTGTTAAGATCACCCACTGCGCCACCCCCACCCTTCAACATGGAACGAGGTGGCGCAGTGGGATATGTTCCTGCATAGGCTGGCTGATCGCATCCAGAAGGAGATATTCACGCTGGATTTACCCCAGGAGTTGGATGGACTGATTGATCTAGCACTTCGTGTGGATTCACGCCTTCAACAGAGTGATCAGCGTACTCAATACCAACGAAGCATGGAGTGTAACGAATACCTTGTGGACTCCTCACTGCGGTCAAGCCGGCCGCGCTTTTTTTTTTGGCTTGCGCGTGTAATCATGCACTTGGTGCTGAGAGCAGTCAAAATGCATGTAAAGAAGCTGAAACGTTACACACGTTTCCTTTATACTTTTGCTTATTTTAACTAGTTTTTAAATACTTTATTTTTGTACATAAACGTTTATATGGTACATTAATTATTATAAATCGTTTATTAATGTTTATAAATGTTAATATTAATGATTTCAGCCATTGTTTTTTTTTATTTCATGTTTGTGTGTGTATATGTGCATGTGTGTTTATATATATATTATATATATATATATATATATATATATATATATATATAGTGTATAACAAAAATGCATCCTAGCAACTGCACTGTGTCCCATTTTCCCAACACACATAAAAAGGGTTCCTTTATAGGTTAGCTCATTCTGTCAACGGATATGTATTCTGAGTGACCCTGACTATCAATGTATTCATTTTCAAGGCATTTTACTGTATAGTTTTGGAAAAAACTAAAAGCAAAATCACCCAAAACATTAAATGCCATTGTTGCACTTGCACTTTTTCCCATTTTCCAACATTCCTAAAAAGGGTTCCTTTATAGGTTAGCTCATTCTGTCAATGGATATGTATTCAGAGTGACCCTGACTATCACTTTATTAATTTTCAAATTATTTTACTGTATAGTTTTGGAGTAAACTAAAAGTAAAATCACCCAAAATAACAAAATGCATCCTAGCCATTGCACTGTATCCCATATTCCAAAACTCATAAAAAGGGTTTTCTTTATAGGTTAGCTCATTCTTTCAATGGATATGTATTCAGAGTGAGCCTGACTAACACTGTATTCATTTTTAAGGCATTTTACTGTATAGTTTTTGAGAAAAAACTTAAAGCAAAATCACCCAAAACAGCAAAATGCATCCTAGCAATTGCACTGTGTCCCATTTTCCAACACTCATAAAAAGTGTTACTTTATAGGTTAGCTCATCCTTTCAATTGATATGTCATTGTCTTCACAAGTCAGAGCACTGTCATCATTTACAAGTCAGTTTGGAGAAAATTAAATTCAAATTCACCCCCAAGCATCTGAGTACATAAGCACTTTTACATCACGTCCCATTTTCAAACACTCATAAAAAATCTTTCATTTATAGGTTTGCTCATTCTTTTTTCAAGTCTTTTGTCACAGTGTCTGGTTTTGTGTATCCCTGGGTGTCCGCTAGAGGTCTCACTTCCCCATATCGTCACCCCCACCTTAGGAACTACATTTTCCCACAAGCCTTTGTCTGTACTCATCACTGTTCATTGTATACAGCTGTTCCCACTTACATTGTTTTGCACCTGTCTATAAATACCCTGGTTGTTTCTGTCATTGTTACGGAGTCCTTGTTTAATGTCACCCTGCTTTTTCGTGTTCCTTTGCTGATGTTCATGTTTCTTGTTTTGGACTGCTTATCTGGATGTTGACCTTTGCCTGACTGGATTACGATTCTGGATTACCCTAATAAAACACTGCAATTGGATCTACCTATTTGTGTGCGTGGTGTCGTGACATCTTTTTACTGTATGGTTTTGTAGAAAATTACTGGCAAATTCACCTTTTTTACACCATGTCCCGTTTTCAAGCACTCATAAAAGTCTTTCTTTATAGGTTTGCTCATTCTGTCAGTTGATTACAGTTCACAGTCACCCTGACTATTACTGTATTAATTTTCACATATTTTAACTGTATAATTTTGGAGAAAATTAAAGGCAAATTCACCCAGCAGCTAAGGGAATAAGCACTTTTTACATCATGTCTAATTTTCGAACCCTCATAAAAATCTTTAATTTACAGGTTTGCTCATTCTTTTGATTGATTCCTGTTTACAGTCACATACACAAATAATTTACCAATATAAATCATACAGAAGCATATATCCAAAAAGAATTATAGTGAATAAAAATAAAACAGAGTCAGATAATACAAAACAAATATTGGGGGTTCAACAAAGTGATTCTTCTTAAACAGGCAAACAGACAAAAAAAATCACCCAAAATAGCATAATGCATCCTAGCCATTGCACTGTATCCCCATATTCCAAAACTCATAAAAAGGGTTCCTTTATAGGTTAGTTTCATTCTTTCAATGGATATGTATTCAGAGTGAGCCTGACTAAACACTGTATTCATTTTTAAGGCATTTTACTGTATAGTTTTTTGAGAAAACTAAAAGCAAAATCACCCAGAACAACAAAATGCATCCTAGGAATTGCACTGTGTCCCATTTTCCAACACTCATAAAAAGTGTTCCTTTATAGGGTAGCTCATTCTGTCAATGGATGTGCATTCAGAGTGAGAATTAATTTTCACATATTTTACTGTATAATTTTGGAGAGAAAATTAAAGGCAAATTCACCCAGCATCTAAGTGAATAAGCACTTTTACATCATGTCTCATTTTCGAACCCTCATAAAAATCTTTAATTTACAGGTTTGCTCGTTCTTTTGATTGATTCCTGTTTACAGTCACCCTGACTATATTACTTTATTTTTATTATTATTATTATTATTATTATTATTATTATAATTATTATTCAACAACTACATTACATTTAGTCATTTTGCAGACGCTTTTTATCCAAAGCGACTTGTAATTGGGGGTTCAAAAAAGTGATTCTTCTTAAACAGGCAAACAGACACACAGGAAGTGCTTGTAATACCAAGTTTTAGACATTGTTCAAATAAGTACAAGCTAGAAAAAGAAGGAATAAATAAAGAGAGGGTTTTTATTTCTTATTTTTTTTTTTTTACGATGAAGCCAAGTAGTTTTGAAAGAGATGAGTTTTCAGCTGTCACTTAAAAAATTGTCAGGGATTCAGCATTCCTGATAGGGGTGGGAAGATCATTTTTTCTTCGTTTTTTTCTTTTCTTTTTTTGACTGTATGGTTTTGAATAAAATTAATGGCTGCTCCATTAAAAAAAAACAAAGTGCATTCTACCAGTTGCTCCATTACCCATTTTCAAACACCCATAAAAATATTTTTCTTTGTAACTTTGCTCGTTCTTTCAATTGATTAACTGCCTCACGGTGATCCTGACTATTACTGTGGTAATTTTTCAAACTTTATTTACTGTAAAGTTTGGGAGAAAATGAATGGCAAATTCACCCCAAGTATTTATGTTCACCTTTGCAGTATTACATCACGTCTCATTTTCAAACACTCATAAAATTCTTTCCTTCATAGGTTTTGCTCATTCTTTCATTGATTCCTGTTTAACAGTGACCCTGACTATACTGTATTAATTTTCATATCATTTTACTTTACAGTTTCGAGAGAAAACGCAAAACTCACTTCACAAAATGTTTTTTCTAGAGTGTATTGTTGCACTCATATCCCATTTCACAACATAAAGTTTCAGTTTTTGAAGGAATTATTGTGCAAATGTACCATGCTTATTAC